>NC_091750.1:38507088-38612088 GCF_043380555.1 Nothobranchius furzeri | reverse complement strand
AATAAAACACCTGATGGCGTCAGCGTGACGTCGTCAGGATGGCTCCCTCTCAAGCTCTTGTTGACAAAACAACAAAATGTTCTAATAGCTTCCTGCCATCATGTATTCCCACTAATTCCTCCATCAGGAACCAAAACACCCTGCTGTCATCCGTGCGCGTGAGGTTTGCCTGCGAACTCGGGACTGGTTGATGCTGAGCAGACAAAAAACCGGTGATGGTCACATCTCCATAGCAACGCCTGAAGTTGCCTAATGATGTTCACAATGCGCAAATCTTCCCAGCTGTTCGTTTCTCCATATCGTGCACAATTAAACGACTGCAGTCTGTTGCGCCTGTGTGTGTGTGTGTGTGTGTGTGTGTGTGTGTGTGTGTGTGTGTGTGTGTGTGTGTGTGAGTGTGTGTGTGTGTGTGTGTGTGTGTGTGTGTGTGTGTGTGTGTGTGTGTGTGTGTTCTCGCACGTTCAGAGTCACGCGAGTAAAGAAAGTTAAAAACAAAGTTTTTCCAAAGTTTAAAACTCTGAACAAACCCAAACGTTGAGCGGTGGAGCGGATGGGAACTTACCGGTTTGAACCTGCTGCCTGTGCGCACCGGGAAACCAACCATGCTGCGGAAACTCAGCAGCGCAAAGACGCAGCAGCACATGAGCAGGGAAGTCCGCATCCTCACCACCGTGCGGAGCCGCGCTGCTGGCTTTTGGCGCAGCAGAGTGCGGTGAGCAGACTGACTCTCTCTCTCTTTAAACAGACTCGGATTTCTTTGTTCCCGGTGTTTTTTTTTTCTCCCTCACACACTGTTTCTCTGGAGCCCCGGGCTGATAATACCACCCGCTCCCATGTGACACTTTAACTCTTTCACCGCCGCACTTCCAGCTTCAAACTCCAGTTTTACGTCAGTCAAATCCCAATTGGCATAAAAACATCTGTAACAAACAAACAGCGAAGCGCAGCGTAAACTGGCGCACTTAAGCACTCTTTAGGAGCAATTAAAATAACCAGAAACCCCAAAAGTACAGCCTGTTTAATGAGGAGAAAACAAAGAGTAAAGTTAAGGTTGAATTAGTATTCACGTTCCACTCATCTTTAATCTAGAACATCATCATGGGGCTCCACGCAATTGTAAAATATTAAAAACACGTTATTACATTTGTTAAAAATTAGCGTCAAAATAAATGTTTACAATAGATTCATAATGTAGAAATTTACATCTAAATGTCTGGAATAAAATCTGTGACATTTAAAGTAAACGGCCTGAATTTGAAATAGCGCCTTCTAGAGTTCTGGAACCCCCCAAGGCGCTTTACAACACAATCAGTCATTCACCCATTCACACCCCGGTGGGGATGAGCTATGATGTAGCCACAGCTGCACTGGCGCCACCGGTCCCTCCGACCACCCCCAGCGGGGGGGGGGGGGGGGGGGGGGGGGGGGTGTTAAGTGTCTTGCCCATTGACATTAATATAGGTCTTGCCCAAGGACACAACGACAGTGACAGACTGAGCGGGGCTCAAACCTGCAATCTTCAGATTACGGGGCGAGCACTTAAAAGTCCTTTATCGTGTAAAATCCACTTGAGTTTTGGACCGTGATTGCTTCTTGCGTGCATTTTCCTGTTTTTCAGCTCTGCACATTTATGCCAAGCTAATGTATTCAGCTGGATGGGTTGTTACTGCGTCATCACGTCTGCTTCTCCCCATCCAGCTAGTATATGTAGATCTGGACTGTAAACACTGAGACCCAGTCTCTCCATGTAGCTAGCAGGGGGGTTAATCTCCTGTTGTGAGGAAGTCATTTCTTTATTAGTCTAGAGCCCAAAAAATGCATTTGTATCTGCAATACGCACAGGATCACTGCCAAGTCTTCCAGAAGAAGAGTTTAATCTGCAGAAATTGTTGGATTTTATCTTCAAGAGTGCTCAAAAACCAGGCCAGAATGTGACCGAGACCCACAGACTGCTGGTTAAACCGCCGCCGTTACCAGAGCAGGTTTTCTGACGGATTACTCATGCCAAATGTCAAAACTGCAATAGCAAATCTGCAACTCTAGCGAGCTTAAAACATTTTTTCATGCCTCTTAAAGCCCCACTCTAATAATCTTTTTAGCTGATTTAAATGGTTCTCAGTGGTCTTTAAACTAGTCACAATCCCAAAACCTGTGCCGTTTTCTAGTACCTAGCAGTAGCTCATTAACTATTGGCCTCTGGGTTGTGGGCAGAGCCGTCGGCACAGAGGACAGTTACACTCTAGCAAGCAGAACATGCAGGTTCAGGCCAAACACCAAATAAAGGGATACATCATATAAGTATTTTATTTTCTCAGGTGTTAAGCTTGGATGAATCCAGGAAATTTTAGTTAAACTCAGAGGTGTGGTGGAATTATTTATCGGACAAATTATAGAATAAGATTTCTATTTATTTAAAAGTACTTTATTTGTCCTAACCAATACTGGACTTTGTCCAAATTAAACTGAAGAGACTCTTGAATTTCCTGTAAGCCAAAATTTGGGTAATATGGCGTCTTCAGTATATAGTTGAACTGAGCATGCAGTACATCGTAGGTGCACTATTAATAAAGATAGAAAATAAAAGAGGCCCCAGAGATGATCCTTGAGGAACGCCTCTAGCGACTCCACGCTGCCTGAACAGAAACCCTTAAAAATAAACACATTAACCCTAACCCTAACCCTAAAGGAGATATAGAGCTTAGCTGATGGCTAAAGGCTTCAGCGATTGTTGGGATTGTTGGTAAGACTATCAAATCTGATGCGCTGGGAGGTCCCATGCAGATTGTTCATTTCTTGGAGTTTTTAAAATCATAATTCAAACTGTTCCTAAAACATTTGCTTCAACATTCCTAGTTTGAGTTAGCCTAGTGAACTAGACCAAATTCTTGCTTTGCAAATACATTTATATATATAAAATATAGATATTTTTATATATCTCCTTATCAGACTATATATTCACATATAAAGTCTGGCTTGCCAGGCTAAGTTTGAGTTACGATTCCTCTGTTTCTTTATTCACTTTATAAATAATTTAAATAAAATTTTAGGATTTGTGTTGAAATATTTTGAGAAGAAATGTCATTCAAAAGCTACTTTAAACTTTTCATTTCCCGTTATTGTTACGAGGAGCTAAATCTGAAATATCTCACCCTTGGAAATGCTTCTTTCTAGGGATTGTGCTAAATCAATAAAGCTGCTTTGCCTTTAAAACCAGTTAAAAGATTAAAACCTGTTTTTAATACTGAATTACATATTATCTAATGTTAATATAACTTTATGTAGCGCCATGAATGGCCTCTAATTTGTGACAAAGGCCACATTTTCCCAGCTGGGTCAAGCTGGGTCGAGCTGTAACTTTGCCCACTGATTAACTCGCCAGGAGCCGTGATGTCTGCTGAAACATCTTCATCTGCTGCTGTTCCGTCCCAAGATGAAGGACACTTCAAGCTTCACAATAATAATTTTAATAAACTCTATGACTTAATTACTGTTCATTACAACCATCATAAATAATCTCTTGGTTCAGTATAAATGTATTTTAATTACCGAAATGACTTATTATGCTTTGAATAATATAATTATTGTTGATGATCGGTTATGTGTGTTCAGCAAACCAGATGGTCATCTTGCACGTTTAACCACCACACACAGAGGGTATCCAGGGTAAAGAGTAAAACACCTCACATGTCGTTATCTCATGACCAAGCTTTCTGACGTTGAGAGGGCGTGTTCTGAGGGTTTTGTTAAAACCAAATCCCGCAGCAAAAAGTTCAGTTCTTGAACCATACCAGCAGACGAGGGACGGCCGCCCAAGTCTCTACTATCATTCTGTCACGCCGATAGAATTGCTTCGAATAAACGCAACTGTAAACAGCTGACGCAAATCTCCTTCAGAGTTATTGATTTTGAGATGCAAATCGTTTCACCAGTCGAGTGACCCACGGAGACATCTCAGGACCGAAATGGTCACACTAAGGTCCTTCTACCAACCTCGTGCCCGGAGGACATCATCTCCACCTCACATCTCGGATCCAGAAGAGGGTCTCCTCATACTGGGTGAGGTAGACACTTTCGACAGATTGCGTCTGCATGCTGTTTTCGATAAAACCAACTCAGTTATCTGCAAAACCAACTTTACCACCCAGAGCGCTTCTCTCTCTGAAAGAAACCTGATATTCATTCACGCATTCAAAAACTCGCATTTTTATTTTAGCTTCCATTCAGTCACAGGTTTGCCTTTAAACAAGTTTTAATATCAAATTGTCTATTCAAAAATTGTCATTTCTAAAAGTGTTAGTAATACATTCTTAACTTTAGAAACTTGACTTTTCTTTGAAATGAAACACAGAAATGGTGTATATATTTTTGGTTATTGAAAAAGCAAAGATTCCTTTAAACTTCTGATTAAATAAATAAACTTTTGCTATTAAATTTAATTATCTTAAAATTAAACATTAATTTTTGGATTAAAAAAAGACCAAGCTCGTTGGCATGTGAACTTCTATCGAATATATAATATCCTAGATATTTATATGTGATAGAAGCTTCATTGTTAACTTGTTTGAGCTTTTCTCAGAATTTAACAAAGCTGATAGCAAACAGTGTTAATTCTAACCACGCTACATCCACCAGGGGGCAGTAGACATGAATAGGTTCTGATGAAGGTACTAATCCTGATGCTCCATCTGGAAGATGTAGGCAGAAGTGGTTTTATGGGGTTTATAGGAGTAAAGAGGATGTATCTGTGCTGCAACTAGTTTACAGAACTTCAGTGTGAAGATTAGTTTTGAAAGACTAAACTGAACTGTAGAAAAACACATCACAAGGTGTTTAGCTAGAGTTGTAGTATCCATAAAGTGCACGACACCCATCTGCTAATAAATCAGCTGCAAGAGAAAGGTTCTGGATCTAATGATGCATCTTCGTGTCACAAACATGGAGATACTAATACTTTTCTCCAGTAAAATGTGTCTTTTGGCTCTGAAACCACTCAGCTGTTGTTGTGCTCTGGTTTTCGCTCCACTGCTGTTTGTGATTAGCCGAAGCTCGAAAGAACGTGTCCTAAAAATAGAAAAATGATTGTAACTTCTAAACGACTCCCAGCAACATTCCTGTCTGTCTTCGTGAAAAACTGGTTTGATCAAACAAATTCCTGCAGGCAGCACGAAGCTTCTCCGATTAATAAGTCAAATGTTTGCTAATAACGTTTTAGTTCAATGTTCTCAAATGCATGAATGGAAATGTTCTGATGCTCCACGCATTCAAATTTGTCAACGTCTTGGAGTAGAACCGCAAAACTAAAGGGCAGAATAAAATAGACCTTTTGTTTAGTTAACCCTAACCTGCTGGTCAGAACATTTTAGCCTATTTTTCTTATTCAAGCATGAACTGAAAGATGTTTACTACTGCTACTAAACTTTATTTATATAGTGCCTTCACATGGCCCAAGGACCAAACAAAGCGCTGCACAGCAGAAGTAAACATTAAAAAAAAATAAAACCATTTAAAAACCAACAAAAACATGCAGATAAAATCTAGGTGGGGCAGCAAAAAAGTGCAAAGCCATCCATTAACGAGGCTCTCCTTGAATAAAAGCTAAAGAATAAAAGTGAGTTTTCAGCTGGCTCTTAAACTTGCTGAGCGTGGTGGCCTGTTTAACACATGTAGGTAGCTCATTCCAGAGCCTCGGCCCTGTAATGGGTTAGAATTACATTTAATTAATGACCATAAGACATTAAAGATTCATATCTAGTATGAATCCCATCTTACGGACACTGGGTTATTTAAATCAGAAGACTGGATCTTTTTATTACAGGGAAATTAAATAAACACTTTGCATGAACTGAGAGACGAGAGAAGAGAGAGAGACTTGCAAACGTTTAAGGAAATTTATTTACTAAACAATTTTAAACAATGTAGCAAGACTAACTCTCTAATGATGGATGTTCTGTTGGAATGAAGTGTGAGGTGAAAGGTGTGTGTGTGTGTGAACGATGTCAAGTTCAGAACCTCCGTGTCCGGAGAAGCGAGTCTGAGTGGGAGATGATGTTTTGCTCCTTACTGATCAAGTTTGAACCCGTGGTCATAAACACATGAGACGCCAGTTTGTCGCATCCGCATACCCTTCAGTGAGACCTCCACGGTGGATCCAGAATGCCCAGGTCCTGCAGGACCTTCCTTCCGGTACCGGAGCCGATCGTACAGCGTCACAGCACGACAGACTACCGACAGCACGACAGCACAGAGAAAGCGCGACCCCCTCGAGATTGTAGTCTGTGTTTAGGAACGACCAACAGTCCTTGGTGATGATTGAATAAAAAGTTAAACTATGTTTATAATATGATAAATAACGGAGCGCCCCAAAACAACCTAAAACTGCCAAAAAGAGCTTTTATCTTGATGTGGAAGTTAATAAAAAATCTCCGTACATCCATCTCTCTCTCTCTCTCTCTCTCTCTCTCTCTCTCTCTCTCTCTCTCTCTCTCTCTCTCTCTCTCTCTCTCCGTGTGTGTGTTTTGATGGGGGGGGGTCTCTGGGGGACACATTTGCATCTGAGGCGATTTAAATCTCTAACAAACCTAATATGCATCAAGAAAAAGTGCAATCTTTAGCTGGGATTCAAACCAGCAACCCTGTAGCTGTGTGCTGAACTGTATACATACATCATGCATACATATGTATTTACAGTATGTCGACGTTGTCTCGGTTTAAAGATCATCTTATGTTAAAGAACAAACAGAACCAGAACAACTAGGGACCCGTTTGGATTATTGTGGTAAAAAGAGGCTCATCAAACTCTGTATTCATCTGTGAGTTTGGAAGTAAATTTTAGAAAAGTTAAATCAACTCTCACTCGTTGAGTCACTATGGCAACTACAGGAGAAAACATCCAGTATTCGACTGAGACTGGAGCAAACCTGCTACCTTCTGGTTAGGGAGCGGGACCTTTACTTGGCCACCATCAGGTTGTGCAGAACAGCGCAGCCAGGTTCCTGACTGGGACCAGGAAACGGGACCACATCAGTCCGGTTCTGGCCTCCCTGCACTGGCTTCCGATTTGCTATCGTTCACACTTCAGACTCCTCGTCTTTGTTTTTAATTTCTTCCCGGGTGGTGTCCCCCTATCTAGCCACGCTCCTGAACAGACATTTCCCATCACGCGCTCTGCGCTCCTCTGACAAGGCCTGCTCGTTGTCCCTCGTTCTAGGCGTCGTACTCGCGGGGCTTTCTCAGTCCTAGCACCGTCTCTCTGGAACCAGTTGCCACCCTCAGTTAGGCTGTCCCCATCTCTGCCAGTCTTCAAGAGTCGCCTAAAAGCCCACCTCCTCCACTTGGCGTTTCCAGAACATGTTTGACTTTGGCCCTCTTTTGTGTTGATTTTATCTCACAGTTTTCATTGGTTCACTTTTTCCCTTGTTTTACACATTTGTCTTCTACTAGAATGTTTAACCTTTTTTGTCATTTGTAATCTGTAATTTGAATTGCTTTTATTTTCTGATTTATTCACTTTCTTTAACTTTGTACTGCACCATGTTCAGCGCCTTGGGCTTCCTGACAGGGTTGCGGAAGGCGCTTTATAAATAAAGCTTTGATTTGATTTGATTGATTTGATCGCAGTTTAAAGCTGGATATTTGTGATCAGAAGGTAAATCGTGCCAAAGACCTAAAGTTACTCCTAACTAACCCCGACTACTAACCCCCCCTTGTGAGGTGACTGGTCAGCAGAAAACATGAAACGGAGTGAGGATTCCTGCTTAAACTCTAAGTTTTATTCTTTACTGTTGATTTTATTTATTGGAGCTCTTTGATCCTCTTCGGGCGTGCTCTAACAGGTCCTCTTGGTCTCCTGAAGGGGAAACGCCTCCACTGAGCTTGATGAGCAGGTAAACTTTCCCTGTTCCTGCTGCTGTTTGTGTGGAAAACAAAGTTCTATTTTCTGATTTGTGGTTATGTTTTGAAGGAGAGAAAACCCCGCGGTGCGTTTAGGATTATAATTACAACCCCTAGCAGCTGTAAAGACCTCAGCCGTGACTTCCTGCTAAAGGCTGCTTTAGGTGTAATAAACTGATCAGGCCTCTCATCCTGCTGCTGTAATGAAAGGGTGAACAGAAAGTGACTCTGCTCATTTCTGGCTGGACGCTGTCATTAATGTTCCTAATTCACAAAGTTTCAGAAGCTCATTAAAGCTCGGTTTATGGAGTTTAGACGTTTCCTGCATGCAGAAAATAAAGTCTGAGGGTCAGCAGATCGACTCGGGTTTTAGAGGTGCTAACTGTTCCAAGATCAAGACTAGAATCTTCTTTCAGTCCTCAAAACAGCTCAATCATTCACAACTATTTATTATTTATTTGATGTACTTGGAATGAATTTCTTGTCGAATAGCTGAGAACCAGACCGTCTGGTTTGATATCGCGTTTAAACGCAGCATGCCGGCTGACCAAAGCGCTGCACAGCCAACAGTCATAAAGAGTTTTTATTTTCTTCTTGCATGAGAAACAAAACAAAGTCGCATGAATCAGGTTTCACTTGACCTCAATCATTATGCAGATTTTAATCTTGTGTTTTTTGTTGAAGGGAAACGAAGTAAATCAAGCCTCTCCTGGATTTAACCAAGCAGACGGGTAGGAGCCTCCTATTGGATAATTACTGCAACAAGTTATTTAACCCAACAATGAGCTGCTTCTCATGTCTTAAACAACCAGGAGGAAAGGCACATCTGGTGGTCAGAGGACCGGTGGGATCTGCGTGTCCCAGGGCAGCTGTGGCTGCGATGTAGCTCATCACCACCAGCGTGAGTGGATGTGTTGTAAACGGGGTTGTAGAACTACTGGAAGGTACCAAATTACATATAGGACATTTACCTTTTGCGTTTATGTTTATGTATTTAGCAGACGCTTTTGTCCAAAGCGACTTACAAGTGATAATCGGCATGTTGCTCTTGAGGCTAACAACAACAATAACAACAACAACTTGACATCAATCATGGAGAGGAGGGAACAAGGAGTGGACAGTAGAGAAGGGGGGGACGGGTGCAGGGAGGGTGCTAGTTAAGAAGATGCTCTCTGAAGAGCAGGGTCTTCAAGAGTTTCTTGAAAATTGAAAAGGAAGCTCCTGTTCTGGTAGTGCTTGGAAGGTCATTCCACATTTGTGGAACGATGCATGAGAAGAGTCTGGATTGTCCTGAGCGTGGTGAAGGCACTGCTAGCCGACGATCCTGTGATGACCGGAGGGCCGGGCCGAGACGTAAGCCTTTGCAAGAGGATTCAGGTAGATGGGAGCCGTACCGTCTCGGACTTTGTATGCTAGTGTTAGCAATTTGAATTTGATGCGTGCAGCTAGCGGTAGCCAGTGGAGCTCAATGACCAGAGGGGTGACATGCTCTTTTTGGCTGATTGAGGACCAGACGCGCCGCTGCGTTCTGGACCATTTGAAGAAGTCTCACAGTACAGCCTGGAAGACCAGTTAGAAGGGCATTGCAGTAATCGAGGCGGGAGATGACAGTAGATTGCACCAGGAGCTGGGTGGCATGTTGTGTTAGGTATGGTCTGATCTTTCGTATGTTATACAGCGCAAAGCGGCATGAACGAGCAACAGAGGCAACATGATCTTTAAAGGTCAGGTGTTCATCAATCACAACACCCAGATTTCAAACTGCTTTTGAAGGAGCCAGAGATAGGAAGTCATATTGGATTGAGATATTGTGCTGTATGGATGGTTTTGCTGGGATGACAAGTAGATCAGGTTTAGAGAGGTTGAGTTGGAGATGGTGGGATTTTATCCATTTTGATATGTCAGAGAGACAGTTTGATATTCGTGCAGAGACAGCGTGGTCGTCCGGTGGAAATGACAGATAGAGCTGGGTGTCGTCTGCATAGCAGTGGTAGGAGAAGCCATGTGATCGAATGATCTCACCCAGTGAGGTGGTGTATATGGCAAAGAGAAGAGGTCCTAGAACAGAGCCCTGGGGAACTCCTGAATGCTCCTTGAATGCTTTTAACCCTTCATTGATTCACAACAAGAGATTGGTCCTGTTAACTTTAATATTTATAGTTTTTACATCCATGTGATGCAAAAAAATGTCTGTGTTGAAGTTTCAGCCTGACTTTTACAGCTCGTTTCTGACCAAACCCTCGTTTTGAACTTTCCAAAAAGTCTTTGAAGTTGATGGGTTTAAACTTCTCTGGGTTCTCCAGGAAACCTATTAGGCACCTTCTGACTCTTGTGATTGCTCTGATTAAATGAGCAATGGTCCCAATACGTCCTCCTGCATGAGGATTTGTGTTTTTCAACACAACAGCAGCTCCCAATTAAAGCAGAAATTAGAATCCGAGCTGCTGCCAAGTGCAGTAAGTCGAATCTGAGCTGCACCAGTAGAGGGAAGTGCAGGAAGCTGCAGATTAAAGCCAGCGGATAATGCATGCAATGCAGGAAAGATAATAAACATTCAAAGTTAGAAGGACATAAAAGATTCCTCCTGCAGCCGACTGATTCAGATGTAAAGCAGACACGATCCAGTGTCGGCCTCTTTAGAGGAAAAAATGAAGTTTTAAACAGTTAACATAAAAAGCTTTTGGGAAGTAAAATAATTCTCAGCTTTGAATGCAAGCTTGTGCCTTTGGACAAACCTTAGCTTTCAGAGCATCATTCAGCCAGTTTAGAGCCTGTTTTTGTGCGCCACTTAATCTCTAGTTTCAGGGCAGTTCACGGGGCTTTAAATAGATAAAACTTTTACACTCGTTAGCTTAGCGTTGATCTGTGGTTTCCCCAGAGGAAGGATTAAAACATTTCTGTAACTTTTAACTGCCTCAACGTTTAGAAGAGCAGAGCCCTTTTAAGCTTTGGTTTTGGCTGAGCTCAGACCAGCTGTTAGCATATCAGTCCTGAAGGATTCTCTGAACGTGTTTACAAGTAAGATGTTTATTATTATTGTTATTATTATATAAAGGCCTTTAAAGAGCAAGTCAACCCCTACCAGAGTCTAACTCCACTCCCACTTCATGTTTGAAAAATGCAACACATGCTGTTGCCTGGCAGACCGAGAGGGCGGAGCTGCTAACAAATACACACACACACAGGCTCAGGACAGCATTGTGACATCATAATGTACCAGATGACATCATAGCATACCTCTTAGCCAATAGCGGTGGCAGATTTAAATTAGAATACAGTGCAGAGTTTTTACCTGACAACGGCACAACTGCCAGTTTTAGGCAGAATATTTAAATTTTAACTAAGATGCACTGAAGTGCAAAATTATTGACGACACGTGTCTGCAGCACGATTAGAAACTCGTTTATTTAGTTTATCAGCAAAAAAAAAGTTTATTTGGGGGTGACTTGCTCTTTAAGGCGGGTTAGTCTCATGAATGCAACCTGAGCTCCATCTGGGTGTTCATTGGGTTTTAATTAAGTTTTACTCTAAAATAGATCATCTTAAAATATTTGGTCATTTTAACGTTCTGCTCTTCACAAGAAAAATAAATGTTATAAGTTTTGTTTCTTTTGTTTCAAATTAGCAAATTGCAAAAGTTAAAATTTGTAAATTTGAACAAGAATAAAACAATTTCCAGCTTTTTGGATCCATTGAAAAACATTTGGTGGCTCTTTTATTCTGTTTTCATGAAGAAACTCCTAGTTAAGTTCTGAATGAAAGTTTTCATGGATTATGTTTTTATTTACCTTACGTAATAAAGATCTGCCCTCTTTAGGACTCCCTCATTTAAAGCTGTTTTTAAATATTAGGCATGTTTCCTGTCAGATATTTAAAAGATAAACTTGTGTTCTTTGATTTATTTGTCTCATAAAAATTTATTCAACCAGGAGGATACCTAAATGAAGACTCAGGACACGCTGGAGGAACTATGTTTCTCAGCTGGCCAGGGAAATAATTGGGTGGGTGGATGGATGGATGGATGGATGGATTGGTGGATGGGTGGGTGGGTGGGTGGGAGAATGGTTGGATGGATGGGTGAATGGATGGATGGGTGATTGGACGGATGGATGGATGGATGGGTGATTGGACGGATGGATGGATGGATGGGTGGGTAGGAGAATGGTTGGATGGATGGGTGAATGGATGGATGGGTGATTGGATGGATGGGTGATTGGACGGATGGATGGATGGATGGATGGATGGATGGATGGATGGATGGATGGGTGAGTGAGTGGGAGAATGGTTGGATGGATGGGTGATTGGATGGATGGATGGATGATTGGATGGAAGAATGGATGGATGGATGGATGGATGGATGGGTGGGTGGGTGGGTGGGAGAATGGTTGGATGGATGGGTGATTGGAAGGATGGGTGATTGGACGGATGGATGGGTGATTGGATGGATGGATGGATCGTTGGGTGGGTGGGAGAATGGTTGTCTGGATGGGTGAATGGATGGATGGATGGATGGGTGATTGGATGGATGGATGGATGGATGGGTGATTGGATGGATGGATGGATGGGTGGGTGGGTGGGAGAATGGTTGGATGGATGGGTGAATGGATGGATGGATGGGTGAATGGATGGATGGATGGATGGATGGGTGAGTGGGAGAATGGTTGGATGGATGGGTGATTGGATGGATGGGTGATTGGACAGATGGATGGATGGATGGATGGGTGAGTGGGAGAATGGTTGGATGGATGGGTGATTGGATGGATGGATGGATGGATGATTGGATGGAAGAATGGATGGATGTATGGATGGATGGGTGAGTGGGTGGGTGGGTGGGAGAATGGTTGGATGGATGGGTGATTGGAAGGATGGGTGATTTGATGGATGGATGGATCGTTGGGTGGGTGGGAGAATGGTTGTCTGGATGGGTGAATGGATGGATGGATGGATGGGTGATTGGATGGATGGATGGATGGGTGATTGGATGGATGGATGGATGGGTGGGTGGGTGGGAGAATGGTTGGATGGATGGGTGAATGGATGGATGGATGGGTGAATGGATGGATGGATGGATGGATGGGTGAGTGGGAGAATGGTTGGATGGATGGGTGATTGGACGGATAGATGGATGGGTGATTGGATGGATGGATGGATGGATGGTTTGTTGGATTGAAATGAATGTGATATGATAAACAATCATTTGTCATATTTTTATTTACGATATGAAACCATGAATATTAGACTTTTAACACCAACAGATGAAGTGTTTTAAAAGTGGGAACAATATTTCATAATTAGTAAAACTGAACAAATCTATTTACAGAGGCTCAGGAATGCTGGAAGTTCCCGGCCTCCATCCGTCCTTGTCCCATTGTTCAGGTGAAATCAAGCCGTGGATCTTTTCATATGAGAAGTTTTTATTGTCTGGTTCTGATTCAGCAGCTGTCGGCCCGTTCTGTGTGGCAGCTTCTTTATCATGTGCTGCGATCATCTTGATTGCGCTCCTGCGATTAGAATCACAAAGCATGAAAAACAAGAACATAAGAGTCTGCGTTCCCGTCAGCTGGGCTGGCGTTGGTCTGTGAGATGAGGGATTATCCTCGCTCTGACTTGAAACACAGACGTTTGTACACAACAGTCAGGTAAACCTGGTGAAGAGACTTGGCCCACGTCTTCATTCTGACAGCACAGACAAATCTTTCATATTTGTTGACAAAAAGTAAGAAGAAATTTAGGCAGTTTTGAACTCTTTAAATGTAAAATATCCTAAATAATTCCAAATAAATGGATTTCATGTCCTTTGGAATTGAAGTGCTAACAGCCGGTTTGAGCACAGCCAAGAAGAGTGTTGTGCAGGTTTTTAAAGGTTAAGTCTCCTAAATTTCCCTTAAAGTTTTTTGGACTGCTTGGTGCAACGTTTTATTAAATTCTAATGTTTATGAAACTAAATTTCACTGTCAGCATAACAGGATGTTGCACGAACATTCAGTGTTGAATTTGAACAGGAATGTGAAATCCTAGACATCTCAAAATGGAAGCAAAATGTCACGACTGCTTTCCTCCTAGCCGTTAGCTCATCAACCCTGTAAGATTTAAAGAGCAAGTCACCCCTTACAAGAAGCGGACTTCACTCCCACTTCATGTTTGAAAAATGCAACAAATGCTGTTGCCTAGCAGATCGAGAGGGTGGAGCCACTAACAAATACACACACTCACGACATTGTGACATCATAATGTACCAGTTTACATCATAGCATACCTCTTAGCCAATAGCGGTGGCAGATTTAAATTCAAATGCAGTGCAGAGTTTTTACCTGACAACGGCACAACACTGACAGTTTCAGGCAGAAAATTTAAATTTTAACTAAAATGCACTAAAGTGCTAAACTATTGACTACACGTGTCTGCAGCACGATTAGACACGCATTTATATAGTTTATCAGAAAAAAATTGTTGATTTGGGGGTGACTTGCTCTTTAAACTCTATTTTTCCAAACAGAGGCTGTTTACTTTTCAATAAAGCCCAAAATTCCCCAAAGTGTGCTACTTCAACAACCCATCCATCCATCCATCCATCCGTTTTCGGCCGCTTATCCGAGGTCGGGTCGCGGGGGCAGCAGCTTAAGCAGGCCGGCCCACATTTCCCTCTCCCCGGCCACCTGGGCCAGATCCTCTGAGGGAATTCCAAGGCGTTCCCTGGCCAGCCGTGAGACATAGTGTCTCCAGCGTGTCCTGGGTCTTCCTTTAGGTCTCCTCTCGGTTGGACGTGCCCGGAAAACCTCACCAGGGAGGCGTCCAGGAAGCATCCTGACCAGATGCCCGAGCCACCTCTACTGGCTCCTCTCGATGTGGAGGAGCAGCGACTCCAACAACCTCACAGACCAAGATCACTGTGTTCTTAATGAGGTTTACTCTGAGTGTGACGGGTAGAAAACTCCTTATTCCTACACGATTTTAGCCTTGCACTGCAAGGTTTTCCAAACGACTCGACACGGGGCGGGGCCACACACAGAGATCTGGCTTTGTCCTGTCTGGTTCTGAAAACTGGTCCGGCTCCACCAGCCTTTGCAAACGGTGTCTAAAAGATGAAACCAAGCGCCGGACTCTCTGCTACGTAAACACACTCGGCCAAACATTTACTTTCAGTCCCTCAAAGTGGACGAGTCTCGGTTTTAGGTTCTCTACTGGAAAACGACTCAAACGGGAACATTTGGAACTGTTTTGGTAAATGAAGATCACATGTTGTGGCTGAATGACTCAGAACGAACCAGGCAAAGAAAAAAGTCAAATCTGTCAAAGGTTAGAAATTAAGGTGTGTGTGTGTGTGTGTGTGTGTGTGTGTGTGTGTGTGTGTGTGTGTGTGTGTGTGTGTGTGTGTGTGTGTGTGTGTGTTATTTACAGAAGTGGATTAAACACTCTTGCTGCTCCAGTGGGAATTCTGTGCAGCTGGAAGGAGAATAATGGCCGGTCGGGTGTCACCAGCGGGAACAAAATGGCTCTTTGAAGAGTTTCACACAGATTTATGATCATTAGGACCAAAGACGAGAGACGAAAGGTAATTTATTCCATCTGCTAATAAAACCAATCTGAACAAAATAATAAAACTTCTTATGATTCATGCCAACAGCTAAAAAGCTTAAACAGATTCTTCTCTTGCCTTGATAAGTTCATGTGAACGTTTTCCAGGCAGATTGTGGTAAAAGAACAGCTAAAACAGCACCCCCACCCCCGGACCGGACCCCTAAAGACGGGGCGCTGCCGTACTGTGATGCTTACTTATGTTGGAGTACCCCCGTTTTAAACCACCACCTCGTCCTGCCTGTTTAGAGTCTGGGCCAAAAGCACCCCGGCTAGGTTGCAGGGGATTTGCATTCTTTATTCCAGATTCAGGAGTCACCAGCCTGTGAATGGCTGAATGACTGATTGTGCTGTGAAGCGCCTTGGGGGGGGGGTGTAGAACCCTAAGAAGGAGCTATACAAATACAGCCTATTTACCATACCATGTTTATTTATATAGCTCATTTAAAAACAGCATGACAGCTGACCAAAGTGCTGTACAGTAAAAAGGACAAACGCCAAGATAAAAACAGATAAAAGTCATATAGGAGGTAAGAGGTAAAATCTGAAAAATTGTAAAACAAACAAACAACAATAAAATACAAAGTCACAATAAAACGTAAAAACACTAAAAACTAGATCATTGAATAAAAGCTAAATGATAGAAGAAGGTCTTCAGTACCAACTTTAGTCAACCCAGTTCTGGGGCCTGTTGAACACTAAGGGGGAGAGCGTTCCTGAGTTTAGGAGCAGCGAACGCAAAGGCCCGCTCTCCACGAGATTTATGCCTCATTTTCGGGATGCACAAAAGCAAATGATCTGCAGATCTCAGGTTTCTGGTTGGAGCATAAAGCTTTATCAGTTCTGAAAGATAAGCCGGGGCTTGACCATTCAGAATGTTGTAGACAAAGGTCAGAACCTTAAATTGGATGCGGTATTTAACAGGCAGCCAGTGCAAGCGTGCAAGGACGGGTGAAATGTGACAGCGTCTCGAGGTGTTTGTCGGGAGCCTAGCTGCCGCATTTTGCACTCTCTGTAGATGCTCGATTGCTGAGGCGCTGACACCAACAAGTAGTGAGTTGGCATAGTCTAAACGTGTAGTTACAAAGGCGTGAACAACAGACTCCAGCTGAGGTCGACTGACTATTGACTTTAAGCGCGAGATGCGACGTAGTTGAAAAAAACAGGACTGGAATGTAGAGTTAATTTGTGAACTCATTAACAGATCAGAGTCAGGTTTCACTCCCAGACTGGATACACAGGATGTAAGATTTAAAAACGGTAGAGAGTAATCACCAGGTGCATGCTTTGGATTTACATGGATAAAAAGAATGGCATCGGTCTTATTTTCGTTAAGGCAAAGGAAGTTCTCCGACAGCCAGCCTTTTACTGCAGTAATACAGTCGACAAGGAGGCGTGTTGAGTCAGGTTGACTTAACGCCAGATAAATCTGGCGATCGTCCGCGTAAAGGTGATAACTTATTCCAAGGTTAGACAGAATCATCCCCGATGGCAATAAGTAAATCGAGAATAGGAGTGGCCCTAGAATCGAACCCTGAGGCACACCCCAGCGAAGTGGAGTAGATGGAGAGGAAAAGCTGTCAATGTGACAAATATGATCTGAACCAATGAAGTGGGATCCCTGTTACCCCCAACCTCATCTCCAACCTCCTAAGTAGTTTGTCATGGTCCACTGTGTCGAAGGCAGCAGAGAGGTCCAGCATTAACAGAAGGACATGAGAACCAGAATCAGTTGCCACCAGGATATCGTTTAATACACGAAGATGTGCAGTTTCTGTGCTGTGGTGAGGTGAGGTCTAAAGCCAGACTGAAAGTGATCGAGGAGGCTATGATCTCCTAAGTAACTGGAAATTTGAGTGTGAACTACTTTCTCAATATTCTTGGATTTACCATTTTACTAACCACTGGGACCGCCTACAGCGGTACGTCTGGCTGAGAGCGTTTCAAACACGTCCACTTAGAAACGTAAAAGTTTTAACTAGGATCCTCGGTCTCCTGGTCTCCAAGTGAATCGTGAAATCTTCCCGTCACACTCATTAAATAGCTTTGCTGTAACTTTACCTGGCAGGGACTGAGGAAAACCCAGTGGGTGTGGGAGTAGACTAATGTCATGCCTGGGGGCATCTGGGACCATCTGTCGATATGAGATGACATTTTTCCCACTCGGTGGGCCACAACTGCTTACGTTTATTTTGCATAAATCCTTGGTTATACGAATCCTCAGGTATCTAACTTCCGCTGAGTCCCGACTGAAGCTGAACCTACTGAATAGATTGATCGTCATATACTTCAGCTCTGAGAAGCTCATTTATTTTGCTTTCAGGATCTCTCTGAAGCCATCCAGTGTTGGTTGGTGTCTCAGGGTGGTCAGTTTACAACATCAATTATCTGGTCATAAAAAAGGTCACAAGTTTGATCTCTGCTACAACTAACATGTCCATCAGCTGGCGTCTGTCCCGAGGTGAACACTGAGCCATTGTGAGTCTGAAGCTGTAGATCTCAGACGTGTGGTACAGATGTTAGAGTCAGATTATCTATCAAACATCTTGTTTGGCTGCTGAGATGCATTAAACTCCATATCTGTCATTTGAAATGAAAGGCAAAGCATTCGCTTCATGTTATCGTCAGAGTTTATCTGAAAAGCGCTGCCTCAGAAATCCTTTTTTCACTCAGGCTGGTCGGGGTCGTGCCAGTCGCACTTCCCAAAACAAAGTCCACATGTGTCCATTAATACAAACCAGACATGTGGATGGAAGCGTCCAGCCTCTTCTAGTTGGCTGCACGGAGAGCTATGAAAACTGGCCCTGGAGGGGGGTTATTAGCGGCTTCGAAGGCCTTAACCCACATTCCCTCGTGTCGGCGTGAACCCGGCTGACCCGTGACAGGCCTCGCCACAACAAAAGAGCTGCAGTGATGGCGGCAGAACGACAGGAGATAAAAACGCAACCAGGAAACGGAGCGGCCACCATTAGAGGGTGTGATGCTTCAGCATCTCCTGTCTTTGAGATTGGGTCATGTTACTGTCCTGGAGTTTCTGTAGGAAATGAAGTCAAACGTGAGTTACAGCAGATCATCAGTGAAAGAGCCAGGGGAAGTCCAGGTGATTGCTGAGAAGCTGTCTATTGTTAAAATATCATTTAAAGAGCAAGTCACCCCCAAATCAACCTTTTTTCTGATAAACTATATAAATGTGTGTCTAATCGTGCTGCAGACACGTGTGGTCAAGTTTAGCACTTTAGTGCATTTTAGCTAAAAATTTAATTTTCTGCCTAAAACCGTCAGTGATGTGCCGTTGTCAGGTAAAAACTGCACTGCATTTGAATTTAAATCTGCCATCGCTATTGGCTAAGAGGTACCCTAGAACGTAAGCTGGTACCATATGATGTCACAGTCACTGTTTTTATAGGACCATCCCGTTTTCTAAACGGGATTTGCCGCGGCTCCCCGGGGAGGGTTTTGGCATTTATAGTAGCAAAGCTGAAGCTAGAATAAACTGCCATCAGGCACCTCTCCAACCAAGACGGGATATAGGGAGGTCGCTGGGTGCACCCCCCTCCCCCGCATGTGACGTACAGGGTCGCGCATTCAGCATCAGATGGAAGACACGTCAGATTGATGAAATGTCTTTTTAAGGACCTTTAGCTTTGATGCAACCTGCTTTTTGTCCCGCTTGACGCCCCGCTCAGCCAGTGTTTTCACCACTCTGTCGAACAGCTGTCTGTCTCTCACCGTCCCCGTAAAAAGGCGACTAATCTGTTCGTCCGCTCGCACGGCCAAAAGCTCCATGGTCTCTGCGTCCGTCCAGCCGACTTTCCTTCCAGCTGGCACCCGGCGCGCAGTACACGTGACTAACGCGACCACCCTCTTTTGCGGGGGGGCCTCCCACAGTCGCTCCAAAAGGATTAGCGGGGCTGACACGCGTTTTGCCGTCAGAGGCGAGGGGCTGATGTGGCAATATTACCACCAAGCGAGGTGGAACGAATGCCGCAATATTTGCGCAACGCCATGCCGGCATGGCGCGTTTATAGACATACCATTGCGGTAATATTACGCCAATATGCCAGCATGGTGTGTCCTATAAAAGCACATGATGCCTTTGTGAACCTGCGTGTGTGTGTTAGCGGTTCCACCCTCTCGGTCTGCTAGGCAACAGCATTTGTTGCATTTTTCAAACAGGAAGTGGGAGTGGAGTAAGAATCTGGTAGGGGGTGACTTGCTCTTTAAATGCTTTTGGACATAATTTATTACTAAAAGCATTAAATACTTTTGAGAGTTTGCCCCCAAATTGAATCATTTTATGGAACGGAAGAACTCTAATTCCTGACGAATCTCTGAAAACTGCAAGTATCTTGCAACTAAACTACGAGTTTCTCACTGTAATTCATCACTAATATCAACACAATCTCTCAGGATTCCCCCGAGGTGGCCCAAGCAGCTGGGGAGAGGGAAGTCTGGCCTCTCGGCTTAGGCTGCTGCCCCAGCGAACCGACAGGGCTGAAAAAGGATGGATGGATGGATGGATGGATGGATATCAACATCCCATTTAAAAATATCCATACTTTCTGAAAAAAATGTTTTATCTCAATTTAGAAAACAATATTGTGTATTTTGTTGTCCATAAATCTGTAATAGTAAATATTTAGGAGGTGTTAGTTTATTCAAACACGTGCAGTCCAAAACAAGAAACCTATAAAATAGCAAATCCATATAAAATAGTGATCAAAAGGAAGTAGGATGATGCAATAGCTTTAGATCCCACACATTCTGTCCAGATCAAAAGTGCAAGTAAACAATTGACCCGTGTGTTTGCAGGTATCCTAACGCAGACAGCACAAGTCCACACAGGTGCAAATAGTTGGCATGAAGGTGCTTTCTCCATTAGTAAATATTTATGAAGAGAAAAAAGCCGTACTGACTCTGAAACAGGTCTAATCTTAGAGTTCTGAGTGATCCAGGCTGGGTTTTAATTCTCTCAGCGTTTCTTTAATGTGCTTTAGAAGGGTTCAGCTTTTATTTATCTGACGCAAGACAACCCCAGACCCTGGTCTGGGTTTTAGCACGAACCCGTCTAATTACTTTGAAACCTGCTTTTGACCAGCATGCTTTTAATGACTCGGATTTTGTGCTCCGTTTCATATCAGATTCCTCGTCACGACACAAAAATCCTCACCAGAACCATCACAAACACTTCCTTTAAACAGTTTTTTTTTCCTTAATGAAGTTTTGATCAAATCTTAATCTTTCTTTTTGTTCCCTTGGTAATATTAACATTAAGGAGAAGGAGGAGTAGAAAATGAAGAAACTGGATTTCTATAGTTAAAGGAGGTTCTTTGTAGAAACACTTTTGTTGCCATTAAAGAATTGGGAATGTGCGCCCTCCACTGGCACTAAACAGAACTGCACTCTGCTCTCCAACAGCGTTTAGAAACGACGGGACGACCTGGAGTTGCTGCCCTCTAGTGTCTAAAATCTGTTGCTACACATTTGTATTTTAGCCATTTAGACGAGAATATTTTAGCCTCCTTATCTTAATGAAGAAAATTGTAATCGTTCTCAGTGGCAGAATTTTTTGGGTGGAGACCGTTTCTCTTGTCGGTGTTTCTGAGCTCTGGGGATTTTGAAGTTAATAATAAAACAAGAAAGCTAAAAAACTGCCTTGTTTCTTGCCATAAAAACACCAAGCTGTACTAGCATACTTGTTTGTTATATGGTTATTTAGGTGTCAGGCAGGAAAAATGCCAACAACTGGTTGGAAACATAAAACTGATCCCTCGGGATCAAGCACTGCTGGTCTTTTGGAGGCATGGGGAAACTGAGTCTGAAGTTAGCTTCAGTCTCCACAGCTTTCTTAGGGTTTCATACCGGGCCATTTTCAACCCGATGGTTTCAACTGGTAAACTAACTTCTCTAATGTCGCATTTACAAAAACTAATTTTTCTGAATTCGAAAATTAAAGACCATCACAGATTGTCTTTACTTTTACCTAAAGCCGCCTTCTTAATAAACCCGCCCACGTATATTTATTTTTCAGGAAACAGACTCTCTATTTTAAATTGGAAAAAGCCAAAAGAAATGTATGTAGAGTAGACGTTGAAAGTTTGGACGTTTCCGGAGCAGTCCAAGAAGGCATCATAACTGTTATTTTGGTTTTCCCAGTTTGTTTCTTTTTCTGCAAATCGCAGTGGAAAGTAACTGGTGAACAAATATCAGCAAAAGTTCTAAAACTCCGAGAAAGCTCGCGACCATGGCAGATCAGCCCGGTTCTACACACAAAGATGAGAAGTCTTTGTATCTGGCACAGATTCAGTATTTAACGGAGCAGTTGGAAAGGTAAAACAGCCTTTTCAGTATTTAACGGAGCAGTTGGAAAGGTAAAACAGCCTTTTCTGTCAAAAACAACTCATAAAAGTATTAGAAGTTCTAGAAAAACAGTACTAGTTTAAATGTATTCAATATGGACGAATTGTTGATTTAAAAAATACTTTTGTGTGTTTTTACCTTTTATATTGTGATGCTAACCAAAGTAGCTTAGCAACTCAATTAGCATCATGGTTAATGTTAGCTGCAAATGGTACATAGATAGTCCCCCACCTTGTATCCTCCTTGCAAAATGTTGGCTACATTATATATATATATATATATATATATATATATATATATATATATATATATATATATATATATATATATATACTTACAGTGGGTACAGAAAGTATTCAGATCCCTGTGAATTTTCCACTCTGTTAAATTGCAGCCATTTGCTAAAACAATTCAATTGAATATTCCTCATTAATGTGCACACACCACGTCATTTTGACAGAAATTTAGAAATTTCTGCAGTTATTAAAAAGACAAACTGAAATGGTCCTAGTATTCAGACCCTTTGATCAGTAGAAGCACCTTGTGAGACAAAACAGCCACGAGTCTTCTTACGCCTGGATTTGGGTTCCTCCACCATTCCTCCTTGCAGATCCTCTCCAGTTCTGTCAGGCTGGATGGTGAACGTTGGTGGAGACATTTTTAGGTCTCCAGAGATGTTTGCTTGGGTTTAAATCAGGGCTCTGTTGTGGAGGTGTCAATAAAGTGTCATTATGAAATAAATCAGCCATGGGAAAAAACACTGTTATGAAATAAAAGCTGTCTTTGTTAAAAAAAAGACGTTATGTAATAAAAACTGAATGAATGAAATAAAAATGACTCAATATTAATTTGGATTATTATGAAAAAATGATTTTTGAAAAAAACGTTATATTAATAAAGGCATTTTAAAAGAAGAATGAAAAATATTTCATAATATTGAGCTTAGATTTTACATAACATTCTGTTATTTCATAATTTCGTTGTCAGATTACACGATTGTCTGGTATTTCTTCATATAGATATTTATTTCATAATGTCTTATTTATTTATTGAATTTTGAATACTTTTGAGTTCCATATCATCAGACCAGAGAATCTTATTTGTCACCACCTCGGGGCCCTTCAGGTGTCTTTTAGCAAACTCCACGCAGGCTTTCATGTGTCTTGCACTGAGGAGAGGCTTCTGATGGGCCACTCTGGCTTTAGCCCTGACTGGTGGAGGAGCTGCAGTGATGGTTGACTTTCCACAACCTTCTCCCATCTCCTGACTGCATCTCTGGAGCTCAGCCACAGTGATTTTGGGTTCTTCTTTACCTCTCACCAAGGTTCTTCTCTCCCGGTAGATCAGTTTGGCTGGATGGCCTGCTCTAGGAAGGGTTATATATATATATATATATATATATATATATATATATATATATATATATATATATATATATATATATTGTTCTGTGTTTTTCTTTCAATATGGGGTGCTGTGTGTACATTAATGAGGAAAAAATGTATTCTTTTAGCAAACGGCTGCAATAAAACATGAAACATTCACAGTGGTCTGAATACTTTCTGTACCCTCTGTGCATATATGCTCGTTAATGCAAATTACTAATCAGCCAATCACATGGTGGCAACTCAATGCTTTTTGGCATGTTTACATGGGCAAGACTATCTGCTGTAGTTCAAACCAAGCTTCAGAATGGGGAAGACAGACGATTTAAGTGACTTTGACCGTGGCGTGGTTGTTGGTGCCAGACGGGCTGAGTATTTCAGAAACTGCTGATCTTCTGGGATCGTCACGCACAACCATCTCTACAGAAAATGGTCCGAAAAAGGGAAAACATCCAGTGAGCGGCAGTTCTGTGGGCGAAAAGGCCTTGTTGATGCCAGAGGTTGGAGGAGAATGGCCAGACTGGTTCGAGCTGACAACTCGTTACAACCAAGGTGTGCAGAAGAGAATCTCTGAACACACAACATGTCAAAATGGCAGATGGGCGACAGCAGCAGAAGACCACACAGTTCACACGGGCTCACCACAAGTGGACAAAAAAAGATTGGAAAAATGTTGCCTGGTCTGATGAGTCTCCATTTCTGCTGCGACATTTGGATGGTAGGGTCAGAATTTGGCGTCAACAACATGAAAGCGTGGATCCATCCTGCCTTGTATCAACGGTTCAGGCTGGTGGTGGTAGTGTGATGGTGCGGGAGACATTTTCTTGGCACACTTTGGGCCCCTTAGTACTAATTGATCATCGCTGCAACACCACAGCCTACCTGAGTATTGTCGCTGACCGTGCCCATCCCATCTGATGGCTTCTGATGGCTACTTCCAGCAGGATAATGCTCCCTGTCATAAAGCTCGAATCATCTCAGACTGGTTTCTTGAACATGACAAAGAGTTCACTGTACTCATCCAACAGAGCACCTTTGGGATGTGGTGGAACGGGAGATTCGCATCATGGATGTGCATCTGACACATCTGCAGCAACTGCAGGATGATATCATGTCAATATGGACCAAAGTCTCTGAAGAAGGTTCCCAGTAGCTTGTTGAATCCATGCCATGAAGGATTAAGGCAGTTGTGAAGGCAAAAAGGGGTCCAGAGAGGCTAAAGCACCTGGTGTGTCTTATGATTGAACAGAACATCAACAGACAGGTGGATGTAATGTTTCAGTCATCACTAATGTTGCATTAGTAAAATTGAAACGTTTGCAGCCCACTTATGATCAGAAACTGACTACAACACACATGCCATGTCTGCTGCAGATTTCAGCTCACATTCGAAGAGCTGGAAGAGGAGAACGCTAGGCTTGTGTCTGAGCGCAACGCTTTTGAGAAAGAAAACAAAGGCAAGGTTGAAGAGCTGAGATGCCAAGTTGATGTAAAACGGGAAAAAGTGTGCCAGATGTTTGAACAGCTGGAGGGTCTGCGGCTCGACCAACTTGCGTCAGAAGAGCGTCGGCAGGAGCTGCATAAGCTGATAGATCAACTCCACTCACAGAAGGTCAAACTGGGTGAGACACTCTTCTTTTAGCTGCCTGGACTTTCATTCCTCATGAACTAGCTTTATATTTCTATTGTTCAGTGCTATTCTTTGACAACTTTAATGGTATTTTTGAGTAAGTTTTCACAAATTCATCTAAATGTAAACTCACGATTGGAGATGCTGGTTGTTAAGAGATGAAAACTAGATAAATGAGAAGCTAAATAGAATGTGAAGAGTCACATTTGTGGGTTTTAAATGTTTCTGTAAGACTTGACAGTTTTGGCACGTTGTAACACCCTCTAGCATCCATTTTAAACTTACAAGCACAGGAGGATGATTGTGAGGTCTGCATCCAGTTTCTGAGCCATCATCATTCAGAAAACTCCCGACCTGGACTCTTGTTTCCTATATTGGTCAGACATTCTTTGGCCCTGTCCACACGTAGCCGGGGATCTGCCAAAACGTAGATATTTTTCTACGTTTTGGCCTGTCATCCACACGAAAACAGAGTTTTTTCACACGAAAACGGATCTTTTTAAAAACTCCGGCCAAAGTGAAGATCTGCGTTTTCTCCGTTTTGGGTGTCTGCGTGTGGACGGACAAAACCGGAGTTTTAAGGTCCGCAACGTCACTTTCCGCGACAAAAAAAAATGCTGACATCAGGTGTGCGACCTGTGTTTACACTAGCCGACAGCATGGATGCCCTCAGAGCTGCACTCGCTTTATCAATTGTCCAAGCGCTTTCTGCTTGTTTGTTTTTGCAAGCGGAATTACTGCTCCTTGCGGAAGACCACAGACGAAGGACGAGGTTAAGAACGGGGGAAGTACTGCCGCCTACAGGTCTGGCATGTCCTTAACAACGTATTTATCCGGGTACGTGTGGACAGAGTTTGTTTTTAAACGAGGTGGAGTGGATGCAAGTTTTTGGAGGGGCGGATATTCGTTTTTGAAAAAACCTGGCTACGTGTGGACTAGGCCTTTATCTCTTTAGCTTCATCAGATGGAGGTTTTCTTTGTTTCTACAGAGGCTCCGACCATGATGAGCACGATACAATAAACACCAACTATCTCATGTTTGTCTGTCCTGAGGGGTAAACATGAATTACCATTAGCGATGTTTCAATCATGGTTTTTTTGCTCCCGATTTGAGTCCATATTTGCCACTACCAAGTTCCGATCCCACTCTTTAGAAACACGCTGAAGTAAGAAAAAAGGGGAACCCACCTGACTTGTCCTTTAATCATTTGTGTTTCTTTCTGCATTTATTTCATATCTTGACTGTTTTTGCATCTGTAGATGATTTCTCTGTGTTTTTATCCAAGTTGCTGCAGTGCTCTGAGTAGGGTTTGTTTTTAAACTGGCGTATTGGAGTCATAGTCCTGAACGCAGCTCTAGCTTTTCCACCACTTTAAATTCCCAGTCTGCACACATTACGAGTGGCTGTTACCCTGCCTTCACTGTCCGCTTAAAAAAATGTCCAAACCAGACATTTTCTTCCTCCTGAGGGCACACATTAGCTCATCTTTAGCCTGCAAGCTAACAGCTACGTGTTATGGTGTTTGAATCACAGACATCCTATACAGAGTTCAAATTACGGGGGAGCAAAGGGGAGCCCGGCTCCCCCGAAACAGTGACAGGCTCCCCTGGAAGCCCTTCACTTACACACCCGGGGGCAACTTGTATACGAGGCTGAAGTTATCTTCCGGGTCCAGCTTCTGATTGGGGATATGGCTAAAGGGCAATTACACCCAATTTTTTCTCTACTCTGACCATCTTTAAAGTGCTCTAGCTCGAAAACTACAACACCCACACTCTTCAAACCGGTACTAGTGTTGCAACCCCAAAAGTATAACAGACTATCGTTTATGTTTGGTTAATATCTTCTAGTGCTTCCTGTGTTTTATTTGTGCCTGATGTGCCCCCCCCCCCCCCCCGACCACACACGGTCCCCGTCTCACTGGGCTCCCCGGAAGCCTCTATGTAATGCATACCCTGATCTGATCCTATTTAGGTGTCAATACCATATAATATCTACGGTCTAAATTCCCTGGCTGCCTTAAATTCTGGGATGTTACGTGTTGTTGTCTGCAGGGTTGTTTGTCAGCCGTTCACTGGCCGTCAGAGCAGGTGGGGTATTGATTGTTCAGTGTCAGAGATTGGAGGTGTGGCGATTTGAGAGCGTGTGAAGATGGTCGGATGTGTGAGAGTTGGCAGCCCTGCGTCTGTGAAAAATTCAATTCAATTCAAGTTCATGTATAAAGCGCCAAATCACGACAAGAGTCGTCTCAAGGCACTTCACATAATAAACATTCCAATTCAGGTCAGTTCATTAAGCCAATCAGAAATAATGTTTCCTATATAAGGAACCCAGCAAATTGCATCAAGTCACTGACTAGTGTCAGTGACTATACAGCAATCCTCATACTAAGCAAGCATATAGCGACAGTGGGGAGGAAAACTCCCTTTTAACAGGAAGAAACCTCCAAAGAATCCTGGCTCCGTATAAGCAGCCATCCTCCACGATTCACTGGGGATCGAGAAGACAGAGGAGTCACGCACGCACGCACGCACACACACACACACACACACACACAACAAAGTCATGTGTCTATAGTTATATTGCGATTTCTTAGTAAATATTCTATTTGGTGAGAGATAAACTTTATTGTATTTAGTGGATCTATAATTAAACGGATAAACTAGTAGTAGCACATTCAACGTCAAGGAAAGCAAAAAGTTATTATCTTGGTGAAATAAATCCTGCTGTAGAGGAACTTGTTGAAATTAAAACTAACCATTGATATTTTGTTTGAATTTTGACTGGATGATTTTAAAAAGTCATGTCTGTTGTTTCATAAGATTATAGCCGATCTTATTGATCCCATTCCAGATCCTCTGAAAATCCAGTGATCGTAGCGGAGCCTCCCTAAGTACAGCAAGGTGTTACTGCTGCTCATGAGACTTCAGGTCACCGGTCTGGAGAGTCTCAAGTTGTGAATGCGGTATTCTGCCTGCAAGGGGCAGAGGAGGCTGAGAGACTAACCGTTAAACCTTGTTCATCAGGGGTATACAATTTCGGGCTTGGCAGCATGTTTTAGTGGTTTCTCTGCTCCAACACACCTGATTCAGTTGTTGAACCCCCTGTGCAGCAGCTCATCAGGCTCTGCAGAAGCCTGTTAATCACCTGCTGATTTGAAATCAGGTGTGTTGAAGCAGGTAAAAATTAAAACGTGCTGGATGCCGGCCCTCGCAGACAAGAATTGAATACCCCTGCTATAAAGGGTCGTTTTAGCGCCTACTGGCTACTTAAAAATATGAAAAAGTAACTTGTATGCCTTTTAATTTAAAAGTGTTTTAGTGTTCACAGAGAGCTGGAACAAAGCCATTTTCAGTTCCATCTTGAGATGTTTCATCAGGCTCTAGTCTGTTCTGGCTGGATCTAGCTTCTGTTATCTTGGTGTGAGGAACAGACCTCACACACGACACTAGGGGGCAGCATAAAGTCTCAAATCCATTCTTACGAGAAATTTTTGTTGTGTACCTGCAGGTGACATGAAGCATTAGCTGTCCCTGCCGGTGTCGGTACAAGATCTGCTCGGGTGCAAGATCGGCTCGGGTCCGTCGACTGCCGATGACGTCTAAGTATTTGATTGGCTGAACATGAACCTTACGGAATTACGTAATCACGTAACGTTGTTATCACGTGACGTTGGTCCAGGCAAATTTTTTCTATTGGAAAGATGGACAACTTTTACAAAGAAATCCATCATTACCTCTTTGAAAATACACTTTTAGCATAGAGCTGCATGTATATTAGGGCTGAACGATTAACTGCATGTGCAATTAAATTGCGATGTGACAAAAGGAGATTTTCTAATGGCAAAGGCTGCAATTTGGCAGCGAGTGGTTAGCGCAACGCTAATATACATGGAAAAACCCATAGGAATGCTAATGCTAATATCGCCGATTACATTATTACAAATTATGAATTAGAAACGTGCCAAATGATTACATTTGGAGTCTAATAGAAAGTAAAACTACCGTCAATCAAATAAGTACAGACAGGTATTTTAGTAAAGCCAGAAAACTTTTAACTCCAGAGCTTTGGCTAGCAGCTATGAGCGTAACTGAACTACGCATGGTCAAGACGTCAAAAACTCAACACAAATACTTCAATAAACGGGACACACTTCTTTCCTGCAAATACAATTTCACAGGTGTTGCTAATACCTATGATCCTTCAAGGGATGTGCTCAAAGAGGAGTTCAACATGAATCAAATATAGTGTTTTATTTTACAAATACTATTATAAACACAAACTTACGTCTTAAGAAACATTATTTTAATAACAAAACTGCTAAATTCTTTCCAACAGTATAGATGTGTAGTGTATTTTGTCCGAGTGGGTTTGCCGTACTTTGACGTCATCGGCAGTCGAAGGACCCCGAGCCGATCTTGCACCCGAGCAGATCCTGTACCGACACCGGCCCTACATTTTTGGCTTCAAAGCAGCGTTATTTTTTATTCAGCACAGTTTTGCTAGCAAACCCATCAGGAGTTGGAGTTAGCTTTCCCTTGAGAGGGGATTGGACCTCAGTGTGTCGCGTCAGGCTTTACTCATGAAATAAATAATAGTGAAATAATAATGGTCCATAACCCTCACTGGGGTCAGCAGGTCACCGCTGCCTGTGAAAACTCTATAAATGTGTTTTTGTAAATCAGATATTTCAAATCAAATCAAACTTTATTTATAAAGTACTTGTCATACAAAAAATGTAACTCAAAGTGCTTAACAGATTAATAAACCCCCATATCCCACAAATATCATTGACAAGTAACCCCCCCCCCAACCCAGTGACAGACACACACACACACGCGCGCACACACACATACCCACACGCGCACACATGCACACACACATACCCACATGCACACACACACACACACATAAACACACACACACACACACACATGCACATACATGCACGCACACACACACATGCGCACACATGCACACACACATACCCACATGCACACACACACACACATAAACACACACCCACATGCGCACACACACACCCACACATACACACATGCGTGCACACACACACACACACACACACACACACACACATACCCACATGCACACACATACACACACACATACACACACACATACACACACACATGCACACACACATGCACACACACATACCCACATGCACACACATACACACACACATGCACACACACATACACACACATGCAAACACACATACCCACATGCACACACACATACCCACATGCACACACACACACACACACACACACATGCACACACACGCGCACACATGCACACACCCATACCCACATGCACACACATACACATACACACACACATGCACACACATGCACACACACATACCCACATGTACACACACATACCCACATGCACACACACACATGCACACACACACACACACACACACACACACACACACTTGAGATTATAAGTTAACACCGGATTGAGCTCAGATGAGTCGGGTACATAAGATATGTAATATTGGAAGGATGCCTCACCCTGGGTGTGCATCCTGACTTTAAGGATCACAAGCAGACGCTGCCAGAGGAGCACAGAGGCCACGAGGGTTTGCGTGTTAAAAGCAGTTCTGAGCGGTAGGAAGGGCCAAGACCATTAAGACGCTTAAAAAACATGAAACCCTTTGGATTCTCTTTCCCTTCCCTTAGACACAGATTTGGAAGCTATGAACAAGGAGCTGGCTCTCTTGTGCCAGCAGCAGTCTGAACAGAAGTGCGTGGAGGAGCTGGACACCCCGTCTGCAGAGGGTGGACCTGCCACAGGTGTCACCAGGTAAAGATTATTGTTATTAAACATACTTTTACTGGAGAAATGTGTCGATTTAAAGTTTTCATCCTACAATATGAACCTCACGTTCTGCACACACAGTCCGGATGAGGATCTGCTGCAGGTTTACGAGCGTTTAGTAGAATTATTGAAAACGACGGCTGAGGCTGAGGCCAAAGTAGAGCATCTGAGGAACTTGGACCTGATTGTTAAAGATGGAAAAGAGCTCAATTATCTGCTGGGAAAAAAAGAGATCCTGCAACAAGAAACAACTGCTCTGAATGACCACATCAGTGATTTAAACGCCACCCAGAAAGACATGGAGGACGAGATGAAGAAGATGAAACAGGAGATGCGGTTCCTCGACAAGGTAAAAGAACATCATCAGATCCAGAACCAGGGACTAGATCACGTCAGATACTTTAGTGCATATCTTTACTGGTTAAATGTAAGAAAAAAGCAGTCAGTGCTTTTTGAGTCAGAGTTCTTTATAAAGAAATCCGTCTTAAGGGAAAACAACAGTCCATAACTTATCCAAACCAAATCAGCTGTATGGGATTGTTTTGGGGGAGAACACCTGAACAGAAAGGTCTGGGCTGCTTTTACGTTCTCTCTCTATCTGAAGGAGTTGGGCACAATCAACCAGGTGTTTCGAAGGCTTCAAACACAGAGAGACGAATATTCCGACAAGCTGCAGAGTGCGAAGAATGACTCTGACGCTCTCAGGTAGATATTTAATCTCTTTACTGATCAAACATGAGTGACAGAGGCAGCTTTTATCATAAGCACAACCCCATGTGTGTGTGTGTGTGTGTGTTTGTGTGTGTGTGTGTGTGTGTGTGTGTGTTAGAAAAATATCTCATGACGTGTTGGACGGACAGCAGTAGCTCAGGGTGTAGAGTGGTTTGTCCATCCATCCATTTAGAGACATGAAACCAGACGTGGTTTTGAGTTTGATGGGTAACAATGCATGTTGGTCACGGTACAAATGCAATTACCCAAATACCTAACCTCCCTAAACATCACCAGCTACCGATCAACAATGATGGGAATAAAGAAAAGAAAAAAAAACAATAAGTAAATAAACAAAGTGCCCATTAAGATCGTCAAGACTTCTGAATATGAGAGTTCTGAGTAATACTGGAGGAAAGGCCCCACAACCTGTAGAACGTTATTTACAGAGTGATGCGTCTTTTTGAGATTTAGACGTGACATGGGGGTCCCTCATCCGTTGCACATGTGTAGGTGGGGTTGGAAAATGCTAACGCAGGGATCAGATGGGAGCCTATTTTTCCCAGTGGTGCCACCACAAACACAACAGCAGCCCCAGCTCTGCAGCAGACATGGAACAGATATTTAATGTGGTATAACTGGAAAGTCCTCGTAACACACATAACATAAGGGCGACAGTGACAGAGGAGTCAAAGGCCTGCTCTGTAACTGGAGGGTTGCAGGTTCAAGACCCACTCAGTCTGTGGAAGTAGTGTGTCCACTTCCCTCCTTGCCTGATGGAGGTGGTTGGCGGTACCGGTGGTGCCTGTGTGCTCCAGGGCAGCTGTGGCTAGGATGTAGCCCTAGTACTGATGTACACCTGTACCATTACAGCCCCAATAGTTGTACAAATCAAGAAAAGTTCTTTACTTATCAAATAGTCTACTTGGCCCAGTGGAGTTGAGTACTGGTGCAGTGACTTTTCTCTGCTGTGGTTCAGGCAGGAGTTTGACAAGGTCTCTGAAGTTTATCATCAAAGAGTGGCTAAGAGGCAACGCCTGCAGGTGGAGCTTCAGGAGGAGATGGCCAGGAGAAGGCAGCTGGAAGGGTTGAAGCAGGAGGCAGCTGTCGTCCTCAGACAGATCATAACGGTAAAAACAGCCCAGATAGTCAGAGACCAGGAGTTCACATCATACTGAACTCATGGACGCATTTATTTGCGTCAGTTATGCTTCCAGTTCTGTAAGAAACGAGGAATCTTTGTGATGATTCAATTCAATTCAATTCAAGTTTATTTATATAGCGCCAAATCACGACAAGAGTCGTCTCAAGGCACTTCACATAATAAACATTCCAATTCAGGCTGTCGCGTGCCCGTCCCATTTGTCGGTTCCGTTAAAACCCAGTTCCGTTAGAACTTATGAGACGGTGCATCTATCAGGGTTCGGGGGGATATCGGCGAGTTTAATCGTACTAGACCCGGGTTTGGACTATCTAATTAGAATCTTGTCTTTTATTTTAAAGGTGAAATGACTTGCACGAATAGCCAGCCCCAGAGTGCTACACTTCTTTTAAACTCGTTACCTTTTGGTTAAGATACTAGAGAGAAGTCTGGAGGCAAGCCAAGCCTCTCAGCAATTGTTTGGGTTACCCGGAATTAATTGCACCTCTAACAGCTTATGTGGGAGGTTGGTAACTATAAAATGATTTATGCTAGTTGATCAGGCTATCATAAGTTTATCAATTTATTTATTAATCCATCCTTCCAGCTGTTAGAGACTTTTTCAACCTGCAATCAGAGCCAAAATAACCTCTAATATCCAGTTTTTATCGCCCTTAAGACAACTCGTTACTCGCAAGGAGGGGGAAGTTAAAACTTCCCTTATCTTAAGGTTTCTTTATATTATTCTATTATAAACTGTAAAGTAAGTCCTGATAATTCAGAGACCTGTGATCGACATGCTTACCTCTGTGCAATTATGGCCAGGGCTCCAAACGTGAAGCTTTAGAGAAAACCTGAAAGAATCAGGATTATGTTTCTTTTTCAAAAAAGATTTATTACAAAATCAAAATACAAAAATGGGTAAATAAAAAACAACTGCTATCCCCCAAGGAGGAATTAGTTCAAAATGATTAAATAAGAGTTAGTTTACACCAGCTCTTGTCTTCTCAGAATCTCCCCAAAACAGCTCCCTCTCTCTTCTTCCAAGAGTCCTCTCGCCCGATCTGAGCTGCATCCTTTTATATCATTCCTGAGACTGCTCTAAACAATGAAAGAGTCACAAGTCATCCTCTCCTGACAGTTTAGGTCAAGGGGTCATTTACCAAATACACTTTTTTAGCTCTACATAAGACATTTGGTATCATTTTCACTACATGCAGTATTCACATGAGGGCACAAAAGTTCATGTTGCACTCCTGGAAAGGGAGCACAGGCCATAAATCTTCTTGTTGGTAGCAAATTGTAGATCTCCCTTCAGCATTCCTGAGAACTTCTGGGTCCAGATGGACTGTCCTCACTCCATTCCAGTCCTTCTTTTCCCGCCAGAGGTGGAGTTAGGGGCAGGATCATGGGTGTGTCCATGGGTGGATCCACAGAAGCCAGCCTGTCTTTTGACCCTTTGCCTAGTTCTGTCCTCACCAGCAAGTCCTGAACTATTGTCCTCTTGACCCTTGTGTGACCCTTGTCTCTGACCACTGTTTCTAAGCCTTGACCGGCTGCTGGGACTTGCAACAAGGTCAGGTCATTAAGCCAATCAGAAATAATGTTTCCTATATAAGGAACCCAGCAAATTGCATCAAGTCACTGACGAGTGTCCATCCTAATCAAAACAAAAACCTTATATCTGTAGATCTGGACTTTCAGCGGCACCGTCTGCATTCTTGGAAAAAGCTGTTCAAGCAATCTACATAAAAAAAAACAAAGTCTAATTAAAAGGTCCTACCCCTTTATTAATCCTCCCGCTACAGCCACAGACCATTGTGGTTGCCCTGCTGAGCGGCTTAGGTCAGGGTTTCCAGAACAAACTCGGAAGCGTACCTCCTCCCACTCGCCCCCACCCCCGAGCATTCATAGTGTTTTTATGGTGAAAAAAGAGGACGTTCTTTTATTTCTTGTTTGTTTTTTTCTTAACTGCAAAATCACGAGAGCTCAGCGCCACGACAGTCTGGGGAAACCCCACCATGTGGTGACATGTCGTGCACGCACACACATTCATTCTCGCGTTGCATGAACAGCAGACTTTTCCTGGGAATGACTCCTTCACCTAAATGCTTTCCAACAACAGCAGAACCAGACTAAACAGAAGATGGAAAACCACTGCGTAAAGGTGTTGGCCAGACTCCGCATTAAAACAGTAGAAATGCTGTAGAACTTCACTTTACCACCTATATGAAATGAACTGGCTTCAGTTTTTCATTTTGTTAAAGAGCAAGTCACCCCCCAATCAACTTTTGTTCTGATAAACTATATAAATGCGTGTCTAATCGTGCTGCAGACACACGTAGTCAATAGTTCGGCACTTTATTGCATTTTAGTTAAAATGTAAATTTTCTACCTGAAACTGTCAGTGTTGTGCCGTTGTCAGGTAAAAACTCTGCACTGCATTAGAATTTAAATCTGCCATCGCTATTGGCTAAGATGTACCCTAGAATGTTAGCTGGTACCATATGATGTCACAATGTCGTTGTGAGCCTGTGTGTGTATGTGTATTTGTTAGCGGCTCCGCCCTCTCGGTCTGCTAGGCAACAGCATTTGTTGCATTTTTCAAACAGGAAGTGGGAGCGGAGTAATACTCTGCTTCCTCTTCAGCACATCCTGAGCTCCTTCAAAGGAATCTCCTACCATCTTTATGCAGATGACATCCAACTGTACATCTCCTTCAAGCCCCATGAGATGTCTAAGCTGCAGCTGTTACACACCTGCTTAGACTCTATCAAAACCTGGATGGTGGGAGCTTTCTTCAGCTGAATGAAGATAAGACTGAGATCCTCATCTGTGCCCCAGACAAGCTGGTTCCCAAAGTCAGAGACTCTCTTGGTCAGCTTGCTTCTCACACCAAACCTTCCATCGGGAATCTTGGTGTGACCTTTGACCCAGCTTTCACCCTGGATTCTCATGTCAGTTCTCTTGTTGGCTCTTCCTTCTTCCATCTCAGGAACGTTGCTAAGCTGAGTCCCATTCTGTCTCACTCTGAACCTGAGACAGTTCTCCACACCTTCATCTCCTCACGCTTAAGCCTGATTCATGCTTGTCCGTCTGCGTCAGTGCGGAGACACGCAATGTCCTTGTGGAGCTGCCGGAGAGCTCCGCAAGGACGGACGGAGTCGAGCTCTCTTTTCTAAACATCCGTTAGTCGAGACGGACAATGCAAGCTTGTGATTGGTCAGGACGCCGCTGTTGTCTACACCGCCGCCATTGCGCCTTCAAAAACATAAAGAGAGCCGAGGATAACTAGCGGCAGACACGGAGAAGCTTGAAGAATACCTCGCGAAAAAACTCTAAAAACATGAATGTTTAATTCTCCCGTGACTGGAGGAGTGAAAAGATGCGCAGCAAGCGTTTTATTTGCGGACGGAAATGACAGGAAACATGGGTTTAGAGGTGGGGAGCGCATGAAGAGGTGGAGGAGAATGAGAGATGAATTTGTCTGTGTTAAAAAGTCTCTTATATACAAAAAACACAATATAAACACACTATCTTGGACCGATACATGACAGGATACCACAGAACTGCGCTACGCCCTCTGTTGTCCTGCCGGGGAATTGCTTTGCAACACTCTCAAGGAGACGGAAAAGTATGAAAGCAAAACGCTTCCGTCAATCCGTGCGTGTCTGTCCCTTGCGGAGCTGACGGAGAAGCATGAACCAGGCTTAAGACTACTGCAACTCTCTTTTCACGTGTCTGAGCAGAACCTCCCTGAACCGTCTACAGGTGGTTCAGAACGCCTGTGCTGGGCTTCTGACCAAGTCCTCCAAACACATCCACATCACCCCGCTTCTCCTCCAGCTTCACTGGCTGCCAGTCAACTTCAGGGTTCATTTCAAGATCCTGGTTCTGGTCTATAGGGCCTTACATGGACAAGCACCATCTTACATTGGTGATCTTCTTAGTCCCTACACCCCCAGCAGGTCCCTGAGGTCCAGTGATCAAAGCCTACTGGTTGTGCAGCACCAGGCTAAAGGTCAAAGGTGACAGATCATTTGCTGCTGTGGCTCCCAGACTCTGGACCTCCCTCCCCCTGAGCCTGAGATCAGTGGACTCAGTGGTCTCCTTTAAAAAGCAGCTGAAGACTCACTTGTTCAACCTTTTGTATGACCTTCTTCACCTCTCTCTCTTTATTCTGCTCTCCCCACCTATTCCACCTTCCTCAGGGTCCACTGATTTCCCTCTTTCCTGTTCACTCTCTCTCTCTCTCTTTACGTTTTTAATCACAATTTTTTATTTTTTGCTCATTTTAAATATATTTTTAACCATTTTCTAAATTATTTTTGTTTTTACATTTTTTGTTTTTGTGAAGCGCCTCGTGATTTTTATCTTGAGAGGCGCTATAGAAATGATATTTTCTTCTTCTTCTTCTACTTCTACTACTACTACTACTACTACTACTACAGGGGGTGACTTGCTCTTTAAGGAATTTAAATCATAACAGAAAAAACAAATCCTCTCCTCCAGACACGTTTCCACTGTTGTACAATTTACATGGCTCCACCTAGTCTCCCCTGTTTTTTAATAGGGAGCCTGAGACTCCGCCCCTTCCAGTTGGCTCATGGGTCGCTGAACGGGCTAAAAGAGCTTTTTCTACGCCCTGAATCACACACGCTATACTTTATCAGTTTATAAAGTTTGTAATTAGCATGACTACAAATCAGACGTCGGTTTGTTGCATGTCCACAGAATCTCCTCCTCCCTAGCGTAGCTGCTGCTCACCACATGACCAGATTTATGGTGGTTCTTTCCTCCTGAAGGAATGATTTGGAGTTTGCCGAACTTACAGCCATTTTCCCCCTGTTTTTCTCCGTGTTTGGTCTGATACGCATTTGCAGTTCTGGACTTTTTTCACACAAAACCTAAAATAGCGTTTCCCTCCGTTCGAAAATAAATGCGTTCTTGGCATCAGAAGGTGTCTTTCAAATTCACGGACATCTAATGTGAAATCCATGGCTCACAACAAGTGGGATTAGAAAATAGTGTTTTCAGCCAGATTGACTTGCGTTCATTTTTTCATTCTTCCGGGGACTCGTGGTCCGGAAGTCGACGGGTGGGACTTAGACTGGCTTTTGCTTAGTTGTGTGTTGTGTTTACTCATCCCTGGGCGTTTTCTTCTACTGCAGGATCCACAGAAACCATCTAAGGCTCAGTGGAAGATGCAGAAGTTGGTGAAGGTCCTGGGAAGAGGAGCTGAAGCAGGTTTGACTAAAATGTGTCATTAAACCATTCAAATATGAATTCCACTAAACAGAGACGCAAACGTTAGGTTGTAGAACCCCCCTCAGGTTCTGACTGGTAGCCAAACACACACCAACACATGCAGTGGTGCTGCTGGGACCAGCGGGCTCTTCCTGTGGAAGGGAAGGAAGTGAGCAGCACCAGCTCTCATTTGCATCAACGACCCAGCCAAGAGGAGCAGCAAGGGTGGACTAAATAAAACCAATCATTCATAATACAGTTAAACAGCTTTAATGATGTCATGTCCCAAACCCCCCAAGGTGCTTTACAAGATCCCAGTCATTCACCCCTTCACACACTGATGGTGATGAGCTATGTCGTAGCCACAGCTGCCCTGGGGCACGCTGACAGAAGCAAGGCTGCACACAGGCTCCGCCGGTCCCTCTGACCACCACAAGCAGGCATGGTCTTGCTCAAGGACACAACGGCTGTCACAGACTGAGCAGGACGCAAACCTGCAGCCTTCTGGTCATGGGGTGGGCTCATAAGGACCGTCTGACTCTTTGGACATGTCTTTAGTCCATCACAGGACAGAGACAAACAATATGCTAACTCCATGCAGAAAGCTCACAGCCAAGACTCAAACCTGCAACCTTCTTGCTGTGATACAGCAGAGCTAGCGGCTGTACCACCGTGCAGCCCTCTTTGACTTGTAACTGTTTGAGCGTAATCCCACAGCCTTTGGATGCTTTTGTTTAGGGATGTGTATCGGTGAAATTCTGGCGATACGATACGTATCACGATACGATATATCACGATATATTGCGATCCATTCAGCCAGACGATATTAGCGATTGTTTTAGACTGAATTTATTGTAGGAAAATTCAATAAGCAGTCCAAAGTGATCCGTAACATGTTTAACACGAGGTATCTGAACCATAACAGAGGGATTAACATTTCAGTGGTGGAAACAAAACCCACTGCACACTGCTGCCAACTAGCTGTCGGCGTTTGTACTGCACCAAAAGAAAAGAAAATACACAAATGTTTGCTTGTAAGTTCTTCCAAAAAATTCGATACACAGCTTTTGAATATCGATATGATATCGCAGGAAAAAATATCATGATAAATTGCCTTATTGGTATTTTCTTACATCCCTACTTTTGTGTTTCATGTAATCCTTTTATGTTTTTTTCTGTTTGCGTTGCTCAGACGACTCGTGTGAGGATGCATCCGACCTCGTTGACCCGGCTGACCCGGCTCCTGAGCATGATGATCCTCAGGCAGGAGCCTCCTCTGCTCCACAGAACTGAACTGTTTCAGTTTGTAGGAACTAGTTTCTAACACAGGTGTTTATTCTTGATCCTGGTTAGATTTCATGGACTTACTCTTGCTGTTAAGTCTTATTCTAAGCATTCCTTTTGACATGAATAAAAAGCCTAATTTCAAAACCTAGAACGTTTCTGGAAGCTACAATGCAAATTGACAGCATAGCACTGCTCTTCAATGAGTATCTGTGTATTTTACAACCTCATATTGATTAATAACACACTGTCAGTGCTGCTTGGAGCCAGTAGGGAAATTAACAGCCTCCTCCAGTCGAGTCATTGGAGAAGCTAGCTACGCTAATCAGACAAACATGGCCAGAGAAAAGTGGTGGCTTTTCGAGACCGTCTCACAGACGTTGAAGGGTTTAATTGAAAAAGCACCATCTCCTATTCAGAAGCAAGCTGTGGAAAACGGTGACTTGTTGAAATCATTGGCAGACCTGCTTTTAAATGGATGGTTGGTTCTGTAAACTCGTTATGGAAAGATCAGCTGCTCACAGACAGGAGGCCCTTGAAGCAGATAAAACTGGATTATCACTGTTTACAAAATGTTATTGTAAGCCAAGGACAAAGGTTGGATTGGTCAACCCAAACGCTCTCATACTTTGAACTGTCGCCACCATTTAAAAATCAGTGAGTCTCACAGTGAGGAGAGGCAGGGCTTGTGCCGACAGTGGATAACAGACACGGTGGGGGACGACTGGACACACGGTGGAGGCGAACATCTGCAGCCTTCACACTCTCACACCATGGAGCTCTATCTGGACCTGATCTCTCCACCCTGTCGCTCTGTCTACCTGTTTGCCACAGCTGTTGGGATCCCCTTTGAGTTTAAGTTGGTGGAGCTCTTAGAAGGTAAGACTACAAAGAAAAGACAGAATAGGACACAACAGGATAGGACACGGCAGGACAGGACAGGAGAGGACAGGACATGACAGTACAGGTACATGACAGGACACAACAGTACAGTACGGGACACGACAGGACATGCCAGGACAGGAGAGGACACGACAGTACACGACACAGAAGGAGAGGACATGATGGGACAGGAGAGGATACAACAGGACAGGACAGTACAGGACACAGCAGGACACAACAGGACATGACAGTACAGGACACGGCAGGGCAGGACACGACAAGACAGTACAGGACACGACAGGACAGTACAGGACACGACAAGACAGTACAGGACAGGACACGACAAGACAGTACAGGACACAACAGGACAGTACAGGACACGACAAGACAGTACAGGACACAACAGGACAGGACAGGTCACGACAGTACAGGACAGGACACGACAGCACAGGACAGTACACGACAAGACAGTACAGGTCACAACAGGACAGGACACAACAGTACAGGATACGACAGGACATGACAGTACAGGACGTGACGGGACACGACAGGACAGGACACGACAGTACAGGACAGGACACGACAGTACAGGACGTGACGGGACACGACAGGACAGGACACGATAGGACAGGACACGACAGTACAGGACAGGACACGACAGTACAGGACATGACAGGACAGGACACCACAAACCAGGACAGTACAGGACATGACAGGACACGACAGTACAGGACACGGCAGGACAGGACAGCACAGGACACAACAGTAAAGGAAACAACAGGACAGGACATGACACAACAGTACAGGACATGACAGGACAGGACCTGACAACAGGACGGGAGAGGACACAACAGGACGGGACAGGACAGAACACGACAGGACAGGACAGTAGAGGACATGACAGTACAGGGCACGGCAGGACAGGACAGGAGAGGACAGTGAAGGAACATGACAGGACTCGACAGTACAGGAGACGACAGGACAGGACACAAAAGGACAGGACACGACAGTACAGGACACAACAGGACAGTACAGGGCACAACAGGACAGGACACGACAGGACAGTACAGGACACGACAAGACAGTACAGGACACGACAAGACAGTACAGGACACAACAGGACTGGACAGGTCATGACAGTACAGGACACGACAGGACAGGACACGACAAGACAGTACAGGACACAACAGTACAGGATACGACAGGACATGACAGTACAGGACGTGACGGGACAGGACAGGACACGAAAGGACAGGACACGACAGTACAGGACACGACAGGACAGGACACGACAGTACAGGACATGACAGGACAGGACACCACAAACCAGGACAGTACAGGACATGACAGGACACAACAGTACAGGACACGAAAGTACAGGACAGGACAGGACAGTACAGGACACGACAGTAAAGGAAACAACAGGACAGGACATGACACAACAGTACAGGACACGACAGGACAGGACCTGACACAACAGGACAGGACAGAACACGACAGGACAGTAGAGCACACAACAGGACAGGACATGACAGTACAGGGTACGGCAGGACAGGACAGGAGAGGACAGTACAGGAACATGACAGGACTCGACAGTACAGGAGACGACAGGACAGGACACAAAAGGACAGGACACGACAGTACAGGACACAACAGGACAATACAGGGCACAACAGGACAGACCACGACAGGACAGGACAGTACAGGACAAACCAGGACAGGACAGGAGGGGACATAACAGGACAGGACAGGAGAGGACAGGAGAGGACAGGACATGACAGTACACAACAGGACACAAGAGGACATTACAGGACATAACAGGACAGGACAGTACAGGACACAACTGGAGAGGACATGACAGCACAGGACAGGACATGATAGCACAGGAAAGGACACGACAGGACACGGCAGTACAGGACAGGACAGTCCAGGACACAACAGGACAGGAAACGACAGTACAGGTACATGACAGGACAGGAGAGGACACGACAGTACAGTACAGGAGAGGACAGTATAGGACACAGCAGGACAGGACACAACAGTACAGGACACAACAGGACAGCACGGGACACAACAGGACAGGACACAACAGGACAGGACACAACAGTACAGGGCACAACAGGACAGGACACTACAGGACACGACAGTTCAGGACATGATAGGACAGGACACGGCAGGACACAACAGGACATGACAGTACAGGACACGACAGGACAGGACACGACAAGACAGTACAGGACACGACAAGACAGTACAGGACACGACACGACAGCACAGGACAGGACACAACAAGACAGTACATGACACAACAGGACAGGACACAACAGTACAGGATACGACAGGACATGACAGTACAGGACACAACAGTACAGGACACGAAAGGACAGGACACGACAGGACAGGACACCACAAACCAGGACAGTACAGGACATGACAGGACACGACAGGACAGGACAGGACAGTACAGGACACAACAGTAAAGGAAACAACAGGACAGGACATGACACAACAGTACAGGACAGGACCTGACACAACAGGACAGGAGAGGACACAACAGGACAGGACACAACAGTACAGGACACAACAGGACAGCACGGGACACAACAGGACAGGACACAACAGGACAGGACACAACAGTACAGGGCACAACAGGACAGGACACTACAGGACACGACAGTTCAGGACATGATAGGACAGGACACGGCAGGACAGAACAGGACATGACAGTACAGGACACGACAGGACAGGACACGACAAGACAGTACAGGACACGACAAGACAGTACAGGACAGGACACGACAGCACAGGACAGGACACAACAAGACAGTACATGACACAACAGGACAGGACACAACAGTACAGGATACGACAGGACATGACAGTACAGGACACAACAGTACAGGACACGACAGGACACCACAAACCAGGACAGTACAGGACATGACAGGACACGACAGGACAGGACAGTACAGGACACGACAGTAAAGGAAACAACAGGACAGGACATGACACAACAGTACAGGACAGGACCTGACACAACAGGACAGGAGAGGACACAACAGGACAGGACAGTAGAGCACACAACAGGACAGGACATGACAGTACAGGGCACGGCAGGACAGGACAGGAGAGGAAAGTACAGGAACATGACAGGACTCGACAGTACAGGAGACGACAGGACAGGACACGTCAGGACAGGACACGACAGTACAGGACACAACAGGACAGGACACGTCAGGACAGTACAGGACACGACAAGACAGTACAGGACACGGCAGGACAGTACAGGACACGACAAGACAGTACAGGACACAACAGGACAGGACAGGTCACGACAGGACAGGACATGACAGGACAGGACACGACAGCACAGGACAGGACACGACAAGACAGTACAGGACACAACAGGACAGGACACAACAGGACAGGACACAGCAGTACAGGATACGACAGGACATGACAGTACAGGACACGACAGTACAGGACGTGACGGGACACGACAGGACAGGACAGGACACGAAAGGACAAGATACGACAGGACACGACAGGACAGGACACCACAAACCAGGACAGTACAGGACATGACAGGACACGACAGTTCAGGACACGACAGTACAGGACAGGACAAGACAGTACAGGACACGACAGTAAAGGAAACAACAGGACAGGACATGACACAACAGTACAGGACACGACATGACAGGACCTGACACAACAGGACAGGACAGAACACGACAGGACAGGACAGTAGAGGACACAACAGGACAGGACATGACAGTACAGGGCATGGCAGGACAGGACAGGAGAGGACAGTAAAGGAACATGACAGGACTCGACAGTACAGGAGACTACAGGACAGGACACAACAGGACAGTACAGGGCACAACAGGACAGGACACGACAGCACAGGAGAGGACAGGACATGACAGTACACGACATGACAGGACACAAGAGGACAGTACAGGACAAACCAGGACAGAACACGACAGGACAGGACAGGAGGGGACATAACAGGACAGGACACGACAGGACAGGAGAGGACAGGACATGACAGTACACGACATGACAGGACACAAGAGGACAGTACAGGACATAACAGGACAGGACAGTACAGGACACAACTGGAGAGGAATTGACAGCACAGGACAGGACATGATAGCACAGGAAAGGACACGACAACACTGGACACGGCAGGACATGGCAGTACAGGACAGGACAGTCCAGGACACAACAGGACAGGAAACGACAGTACAGGTACATGACAGGACACGACAGGACAAGACAGGAGAGGACACGACAGTACAGGACAGGAGAGGACAGTACAGGACACAGCAGGAAAGGACACAACAGGACAGTACAGGACAGCACGGGACACAACAGGACAGGACACGACAGTACAGGGCACAACAGGACAGGACACGACAGAACAGTACAGGACACAACAGTTCAGGACACGACAGGACAGGACACGACAGTACAGGACAGGACAGGACAGTACAGGACACAACAGGACAGGACACGACAGTACAGGACATGGCAAGACATGGCAGGACACGAGAGTACAGGACACGACACAACAGTACAGTGCAGGACAGGAGAGGACACGACAGTACAGGACAGAACAAGACTGGACAGGAGAGTACAGTACAGGACACGACAGTACAGGACACAACAGGACAGTACAGGACACAACAGGACAGGACAGTACAGGACACAACAGGACAGGAGACGACAGTACAGGGCACGACAGGACAGTACAGGACACGGCAGGACAGTACAGGACAAGACAGTACAGGACCCGACAGTACAGGACATGACAGGATAGGACAGGACACGACACGACAGTACAGGACATGACAGGACAGGACACCACACGACAGTACAGGACACGACAGGAGAGGACACAACAGTACAAGACACAACAGAACACGACACGACACAACAGTACAGGACACGACAGTACAGGGCACGACAGGACAGTACAGGACACGATAGGACACAACACTAAACGTAACAACATTTAAGGGCAAGTGGCATAAAAAACATTTACTCTTCTTATATGTCATCTTATTTTGTGACTCACACATAATCTGAATTGCACTAAACTCCACATAAATGATCTTTGTCAACCAATGAACAGCCCACTGGGATTAAATTATCTTTTAAAGGATCACTCCCTATGATTTTCCAACATTTCCCTGGTGGGCATCAGATCCACAACAACTTTTGTGGGCTTCGATCAATCAGCTTTATTTATACAGCACCTGCCACCACCTCATCGGAGGCCCAGGGTGCTGAACAGCACATAAAAACAAGGGTCAAATCAACATAGTAGATAAAAGAGTCAAATTGATCAAAATAAATAAATATAAAATTTCAAGTAAAAGTAATTAAAAACCATAAAGTACAAAAGGTGAAATTACAAAAGCCAGAGTTATCGATGTTGGGGGAAAGCTAGAAGATGAAAGCGAGTTTTCAGGCGAGACTTCAACTCCTGTAGAGAAGGAGCTTGCTTCACAGCCAGAGAGAGCTCATTCCAGAGAGTAGGACCCTTTACCGAGAAGGCCCGGTTCCCCTTCACCTTTTACAGCGGGGGACTTCCAGCAACTCCTGCTCAGCAGAGCGAAGGGCCCGAGTGGGGCCACGCCACTGCAGCAGTTCAGCAAGGTATGGGGGAGTTCTGCCCTGCAGCATCCTGAACACATGGAGGAGGGTCTTAAATCTTGCCTGATAAAACACCGGGAGCCAGTGCAGAGAAGGCAGCACTGGATGGCTGCTTATACTGAGCCAGGATCCTCTGGAGGTTTCTTCCTGTTAAAAGGGAGTTTTCCTCTCCACTGTCACTGCATGCTTGCTTAGTTTGAGGATTGCTGTAAAGTCATTGACACTGGTCAGTGACTTGATGCAATTTGCTGGGTTCCTTATATAGGAAACATTATTTCTGATTGGCTTAATGAACTGACCTGGATTGGAATGTTTATTATGTGAAGTGCCTTGAGACGACTCTCGTCGTGATTTGGCGCTATGTAAATAAAATTGAATTGAATTGAATTGAACTGGTGTGATGGTCTCTCCTTCTGGTCCCAGTCACAAATCTCACAGCAGTGGCTTACTCATGCATGAGGATGCCCCCTCTGTAGGGAGCTGAGCAGAGACATAGACTAAAGATGCTTACTTATTGTACCCTATACACGAAACCGAGTCTGGTTACTGAACCGAGCAGAATTCTGATGACGTCACACCGGTGCGCGAAGGGTGGGTTCCAACCCACAGGAGAGGAGGGAGAGAGGAGGTAAACGGCAAGTGGATCACAGGGACTGAACTGATGTTTTTCAGCAAAACGTTGGTAAAAATGGCTGTTTGTCCTCATTATCTAAAGTGTGCCCCCCCCAACCCCGGCCCAGACGCGGCACTCATGCAGGTGTCTCTTTCTGTTCCAATGCTGCTACATGTAATATTTTTTATTTATTAAGTCTACAATTTATTTTTACTCAGTAACGGATATGATGTAGCGAATTACAATTCTTTTTTTTAAAAGGTAGCCTACAAAAGTAAAAGTACAGATTTTAAAAACGACTTAAAAAGTATAAATATACAAAAAAGCTACTCAATAACAGTAACATGAGTAAATGTAATTTGTTACTTTCCACCTCTGCCTGTAGTGATGAAATGCAGAATTGATTGGTGGGCTTGGAGGATCCATGGAAGGCCGGAGCGGTGCTGAGCTGTGAGGGCCGAACGATCGATGCATCTTTAATTTATTTTGTTTTTAGGGAAGCAGTACAGCGAAGAATTTGGAAAACTCAACATTGTGAGGAAGATTCCTGTTCTGAAGGACGGCAGCTTCATCCTGACTGAAAGGTATGAAAACAGGGTATTTATTTATTTATTTATTTTAACTCATATGGGTCAGTCCATCTTTATCTGTGATGAGTGAAGCCTGATTTGGATTTCTCCATCAGCTCAGGTGTGGTGTCGATATTTCCCTTCAGACTTCTTTGTTGCCTCGGGAGTGTTGCAACACAATTCCCCGCTGAACAAACCAGCTTATGTTGTGTTTTGGTGCTGGTTTGGCTGGTGGACCAGCATCCCATTCTGGTCCAGGGTGCTGGTCCAGAATGGGATGCTGGTCGAGCGTGTCCCCCTACAACCCAGACTGTTAGGTTTGAATCCAGCCCATGTGTCGAGGGACATTTCCTGTTAGGTCTAACCACAAAAACCAGGAGGTGAATAAAGTTCAGAAGAAATTCCGTGAACCAGACAGCGAGAAGTCTTTCCACGAGGTTCATCCAATATATTTCTAAATAAATACATTTTAAAACGTCAAATTTCTAATAATTTGTGGGAGCACATCTCCAGATATTTCTGCACATAAGCTGCAGTCAGTGTGAAAGACTGTGAATCTGGAAGCCATACAGAAGCTGGACCGCCTCCTCCGTACCGCTTTGGTGTGAAACAGGCTTTCACATTCCCAGAGGAGCTGGGAGAGGGAAGTCTGGGCCTGTCGGCTGGGCTGCTGTCCCCATGATGGACGGCACCGTACCGTAGCATTCTACGTTTTTTATAGTTGAAACAGCAACGAATTATTAAAAACAAGCGAATAAAAGTTTATAAACAGGTTTTAAAAATGTAGAGTGAGGCAGCCAGTGACCTGTGTGCATGCGTGCCTGTGTGTGTGTGTGTGTGTGTGTCTGTCTGTGTGTGTATATCTGTGTGTGTGTGTGTGTGTGTGTGTGTGTGTGTGTGTGTGTGTGTGTGTGTGTGTGTGTGTGTGTGTGCCTGCCTGTGTGTGCGTGCCTGTCTGTGTATGAGTGAGTGTGTGTGTGTGTGTGTGTGTGCGTGAGTGTCTGTGTGTGTGTCTGTGCATGTCTGTGTGTGTGTGTGTGTGTGTGTGTGAGTGTCTGTGTGTGCGTGCGTGTGAGTGTCTGTGTGTGTGAGTGTGTGTGTGTGTGTGTGTGTGTGTGTGTGTGTGTGTGTGTGTGTGTGTGTGTGTGTGTGTGTGTGTGTGTTGATGTCTGTGTGTGTGTGAGTATCTGTGTGTGCATGTGTGTGTGTGTGTGAGTATCTGTGTGTGCATGTGTGTGTGTGTGTGAGTATCTGTGTGTGCATGTGTGTGTGTGTGTGTGTGTGTGTGAGTGTCTGTGCGTGTGCGTGTGTGTGTGTGTGCATGCGTGCATCTGTGTGTGTGTGCGTGCATGTGAGTGTCTGTGTGTGTGTGCGCGTGCGTCTGTGTGTGTGTGTGTGTGTGTGCGCGCGTGCGTCTGTCTGTGTGTGTGCGTGTGTGAGTGTCTGTGTGTGTGTGTGAGTATCTGTGTGTGCATGCGTGTGTGTGTGTGTGTGTGTGTGTGTGTGTGTCTGTGTGTGTGTGAGTGTCTGTGTGTGTGCGTGCGTGTGTGTGTGCATGCGTGCGTCTGTGTGTGTGTGCGTGCATGTGAGTGTCTGTGTGTGTGCGTGTGTGTGCGTGCATGTGAGTGTCTGTGTGTGTGTGCGCGTGCGTCTGTGTGTGTGTGTGTGTGTGTGTGCGCGCGTGCGTCTGTCTGTGTGCGTGCGTGCGTGTGTGTGTGTGTGTGTGTGTGTGATAAATGCTGGTATTGTTTGTCTCTGAAAGTCCAACCACAGCTTGTGTTAGCTGGCTTGGAAACCTCAGTTTTCATTTATTTATATGTTTTTACATCATTAATGTTACTTCATTTTTCCTGCTTATTCATCATTTAGATGTTTGGTTTTTGTTCAAGTTCTTTTCTGTCCTAGCGTTCATCATTCCTCTGTTTTCCCAACATGCTGATACAACCGATGTGATTGTTTTATGGTCGTAAGACTTATTTATTCATGTCGGACTGTTGATGGAAACAAGCTGCTTCAGTAAAAGCAATTAAAATAAAAAACGACCTTTTCGAAAAGTCACCGTTCTTTTAACGCTGAATACTTTGTTTAAAACTGAGTCTAGAGTTGAAGTAAAAAGCCTCTGAAAGCAGAAACAGAATCCAGTTTCTGTGTAAAATGACTTTTGGGCCGTGTGAACCCAAACGAACCTTCTCATGCTGATGCAGTCCTGATCTGGCTGTTGCAGCACAGCCATCCTGATGTACCTGGTGCAGAAATGTTCGTCAGCAGTGGCAGACCACTGGTTTCCAGCCAACCTGCAGCAGCGCGCTCGTGTCAACGAATACTTGTCCTGGCAGCACCTGAACCTCAGAACTCACTGTGCAAAGGTCTTCCTGCTCAAGGTTGGTGCCTGACAATGTCTGCTGACTCCCTCACTTTGTATCAGTTCATTTGTTTGTTTTGTTTCTTTTTGATGCTCTGAAATCACGTTATTTACAGTTCCAGCCTCATGAATGTCAGGAAATATATCAGTAAGAAGACGGTGGAGGGCACAGTAGATAAATCATTTAATAACTTTAAAATCTGTCATTAAATCGTTCAAATATGAAATACAAAAAGAACATATCACAAATGATCGAATGTGTCATAAATATTTCCTTTCTTGAAATCCTGATCTCGTTTATTTACCAGTCTGTGTTGCTGCACACGAGGGTTTTATTTCATCTGTCGTGCTTCAGGAAGCTTCGGTGAAATAAAGCACGACACGTCAAACGTCACATGACCAACATTTCCCAGGAATCATCAGTCGTTGTTCCTCAAAATGCACAATCTGGAAAAAGATGGAGATTATTTAATGTGCGTGCGTGTGTGTGTGTGTGTGTGTGGGAGCAGACTCTGTATCCATTCGCCATGGGCTCCGAGGTCCCGAAAGAGAAGATGGATGCCGCTCTGGACGATATGAAACAGTCTCTCGACCTGCTGGAGGAAAAGTTCCTCCTGGACAAACCTTTCATTCTTGGCGACAACATCTCTCTGGCTGATCTGGTAGCTGTGGTGGAGCTCATGCAGGTGAACTGGTTTGCTCCCAGTCAGCAAATTCAGGTTTGAATAAAGTCTGGGACAGTCTAAACCAGGGGTCGCCAACCTGGTGCCCCCAGGAACCATCTAAGTTGCCCACAGGTCTAAAATTAAACGAAATATAAATTATCATGCCATCTTTTAAAATCACAAATGCATTCATAATCTAGATTTTAAAACAGCAATTATCTTTAAAAACATTAAAATATGTTTATTATACCTTTAGATTATTGCTGATGTGTCCTTGGGCAAGACACTAAACCCGCCTTACCTGCTGGTGGTGGTCGGAGGGACCGGTGGTGCCTCTGTCAGTGCGCCCCAGGGCGGCTGTGGCTACATCGTAGCTCATCACCACCAGGGTGTGAATGGGTGAATGACTGACTGTGTTGTAAAGCGCCTTGGGGGGGTTCCAGGACTTCAGAAGGCGCTAAATCAAATACAGGCCATCTACCATTTTAGTACAAAGGTCACTAATCGTATCAACCTGGTAGCCCTTCATGTGACTCAGTGCCCATGAAGTAGCTCTCCGCTTCACAAAGGTCGGTGACCCCTGGACTAAACTGTCTCTGAAGTTCAGGTAAGTACTGGACTGAATCTGGTCTAAATTGAGAAATCTTATTTTATTGAAACGTGTTTTTTTCCAGCCTCTTGGATCGGGCGTGAACAGCCTCGAAAGTCGACCGAGGCTGATGGCCTGGAAAGAGCGAGTGAAGAAGAAGCTCGGAGAGGAGCTGTTTGATCAAGCTCACCAGAAGCTTCTGGAAGCTAAAGGTCTGCAGCAGGAGATACAGAACAGCCCGCATCTGCAGAAGCTTCAGCCAGTGTTTGTGAAGTTGTTCCGCTGAGGAGGTTTCTGGCTTCAAACATTAAAGAGTTGGGAAAACTGAGATGTTCTTTCTGTGTTCTGCTAATTTATGAAAGACGTTTGCATAAAAAAGGTTTTAACAAACCTGCACCATGTCGTTTTACACCCTCCAGAGCACAGACAGGCACAATATATGCTAAAATGTTACTCCTGGCCCTGTGGAGATGTCATTTTTTATGAAATATGTTATTTTTGTAAACCCAGAAATCTATATGTGATGACACACACACCCCTCCCCCATGAATTACACAATAGTACACAGCTGCAGACCCAGATAACGCAGATTCACGTCGACATGTCACTCTCAGCCCCACCACCCTCAGAAATCTAAGACAGAGAGCCAGACACACACACGGGTGGGGAAAAGGCAGCTGGCCTCTCCATTGAGTGGTTTTAACATTGAAACGGCGTGGGTTAGAAAAAGTAATTGGTGTGAAAACCCACTCCAGTACTGCCGGAGGTTGTGTGAAATCAGGGTCACATCAGGGCTGCCAAGATTTGGAGTTATCCATGTGTGAGAGCGGTGGGGTGGGGTGGGGGTGGGGGGGGTAACGTCTCCTCCAGCGTGAGTAATTGGAGGTGTGGCGTGAGAGCTTGGGAAGGGGCTTCAAACAAATTCCGGTATCTCTCATTGCCCAAAATCCCTTTTTGGGGTTTCAGGCATTTTTTAGCACATTTCGTACGCAGAGGCAATTCATTGTGCTTTCCAGTTAGCAAGAATAGCAATAACACTAAAATCAATGTGACAGGCAGCACAATTAAAATACTCACAAATCAAATTTAGATTTAAAATTTAAAAAGAAAAAGACAACGTTAAAGGGTAGCAGAAGGAGCAGCATAAGAACATTTATTCAAAGGCCGATGAATACATGAAGGTTTTCAATTTTAATGTAAACGTTGCGAGAGCTGGGCCACATTTGAGGTCATGAGGAAGCAGATTCCATCTGTGAGGAGCAAAGTAGCCAAAAGCAGCGTCACCCCGTTTGGTTCTGACCCGGTTCTACCAGCTGGCTGTTTCCTAAGGATCTCAGAGCCCTGCTGGGTGTACATACTGGAAGTAAATCCAACATGTATTCTGGCCCCATGCCATTGAGTCATTTATAAACCAGTAGAAGTACTTGGAATCCGGTTCTGTAGTTTACTGGTAACCAGTGTAGAGATTTAAGGACGGGCTCCAGTTGTGACGTTGTAATGAGAGGTTTTCTCTGGCATTTTTAAACTTTCTAATTTACATAAAAAGTAGGTCGCGCGTGGCTTTGGCTTTGGCCTTTTGACCACCCACGCTGTCTTATACAAGAAAATGTTGGTTTAGAGTCTTCAGACTTGGCACACCCCTTTATGGAGGGATGATGAGATAATAAATTCAAATAAATGATAAAATAAATACTAGTTGTTAAGAAATATACTTGGACATTGTATGTATGGTGTTTAATCGTTTAAATGTATTAAATTGTGTTTTAGTTCAGACTTTGCTGCCATCTAGTGGATTGACGTTGAAGCATTTTTTTTAAAGAACAAATTCTCTAATAATCCAAAAGTGTTCAAATGAAGGCAACCGACGACCCTTTGGATTACCGTGACCTGGATGACCGAGAACCTTCACCAGCAAATTCTCTTAATACGTCAATGAAAACTCAAAACTAAATAAAATTTGTTTTAAAAACATTTCACGTATTTTTATGCAACTATAAATCTGTCCAAACTAAAGTCCGTTATTTTTTTTATTATCATCATCAAAGCGCGTTAAACGGAAAGCAGAGGGTGCTGAAGGGGAGTCCCGCAGCTGTGCGTGGGATGCTGCAGCTGCCGCCGGAGCACGTGACCTCCCGCACAGGAAGAAGAGTCAGTTCCTCCCGTCCTGCGGTCCGAACCGAACAGAACAGAACAACATGCCGTCCTGCGACGTGCTCGGCCTGTGTCAGTACCAAACCAACAAACTGGTCCGGATCCAAAGCGTCCGGCTTGGATCTCTGAAATGGAGCCTGAACGGAACCATTCTGCTGATTATCTGGTGAGTGGAGGTCCGAGTTTCCGTTATATGAGGAAAGCCATTCCGCTAAAATATCAGTGGTCACAGAAAAAGCCCCCAAACTAAAACAGAACCAGGTCATCACCCATAAGGCTCTGGTTCAGAACCTTAAATCAGAACTTGTGCCACTGCCAAGAGAGGCGCGTCCACAGGGGGCGCTAGGGCGCAGCCCTCCCTGAAGTGAAGGGGAAAAACTGCATATATTTACTATAATGTGTCGAGGTTGCTTAATTGGGAGGGCCCACATGCAACTTGAATTGTTTACTCATCATTTTCGTCAGCGGTCTCTCACTAAACCAGTGGAGTTCACGCCCAGGCCTGGAGAGCCGGCGTCCAGCTCTGCTTCAACACACCTGATTTCAATCGGCAGGTGATTAACAGGCCCCTGAGGAACCTGATGAGCTGCTGCACAGGTGATTCAGCTGCTGATTGAGGTGTGCTGGAGTAGAGACACAAGGAAAACATGCAGCAGGACCAGGAGTGAGTACCACTGCACTAACAGTGAATTTCCTCCAAATGACTAAAATCTGGGAAAAGCATCCCATAGCTGCAGCTGGCCTGTCCTAGAACCCCCCGAGGTACTTTAGAATGCATCCACCCATTCACACCCTGGTGATGATGAGCTACGATGTAGCTACAGCGGCCCTGGGGCACACTGCTGGAGCCAGGGCTACTGAACACTACAGGTCCCTCCGACCACCACCAGCAGGCACGGTGGGTTGTGTCTTGCCCAAGGACACAACAGCAGCATTCTCTGGCAGGAGCCGGGATCGTTCCTACAACCCGCTCTACGTCCTGAGCTGCTGCCGTCCCAAAATATTGGACTGGGAAGGGAAATATGTCAATTTAATTCAGTTTATTTCTAACGCGCCAAATCAGGACCAGAGTCGTCTTGAGGACCTTCACATAGTAAACATTCCAACACAGGTCAGGTCAATAAGCCAGTCAGCAACAATTTTCCTATATAAGGAACCCAGCAGGTTGCATCGAGTCACTGACTAGTGTCAGAGTCTTTACAGCAATCCTCATACTAAGCAAGCATGCAGCGACAGTGGAGAGGAAAACTCCCTTTTAACAGGAAGAAACCTCCAGAGGGTCCTGGCTCAGTATGAGCAGCCATCCTCCACGACTCACTGGGGATGGAGAAGACAGAGCACACACACACACACACACACACACACACACACACACACACACACACACACACACACACACACACACACACACGCGTACGTGTTGCATTGTGATTTCTTAGTAAATATTCTATTTGGTGAGAGATAAACTTTATTGTATTTATCCTAGTGAATCTATAATTAAACGGGTAAACTAGTAGTAGCACATTCAATGTCAAAGAGAGTAAAAAGTTATTATCAGGAGAGGGAGAATGTTTAAGTGGTTAGCAGCAGTGTGGTATCCGATGGCCCCCTCCATGAGGCCACCACAGCTCAGCAGAACATCGTTGTAGCTTCTTCTGGGGAGAAAAACACTTAGAGAAAAAATAACGTTAACAGCTGAAATAGCAGGAAATAATACAGTTAAAGAGCAGATTGTAGAAGAAAGTAGTCGAGTGTGGAAAGTGGTCAGTGTGTCCTCCAGCAGTCTAAGCCTATAGCAGCATAACTACAGAGATAACTCTGGATAACCTAGCCTTTTAGATGGAGCCACTACTGACTTGTGCTCTTTTATTTTCATTGTCATGTCAGCATCATGATGCTGTGGAACAGGGAGTACCAGGAGTTTGATCTGGTGGTGAGCTCTGTCACCACCAAGCTGAAGGGTGTAGCTCAGACCAACCTGCCTGGGATCGGAGATGTGGTCTGGGATGTCCTGGACTTCAGTGGACTTCCACAGGTAGCAGCTCAGCTCCCGAGCTGTACCGGCTTCAGAGGGAACGCTGATGTATTTCTTTCTCTTTTTAGGACAAGAACTCCTTCTTTGTGGTGACGAACGTGATCATAACGAAGAATCAGATGAAAGGAAAATGCCCGGAGGTGCGTTCGTCAGTCTGAACTAGCTAGCAGCGAGGATCACGGGTTGTAATGTGAAGTTTAGAAGTTTTTCATCAGAGTTCTTTTTCCCTAACTGTTAGTAACAGGAGCAGTGCCAGGATTTCTGTAGGATGTTCCCATCGTTGTTTTGCTGTCTGACCACCTGAGTTAAAACTCTTCTTTTTCGGGCTCTTTGAGCATTCTCTGGTCGGAGCCGATATCGAACCTGCAACCTTCCGATTACTCTGCCTCGTTAGCTACTGCTGCTCCTCACCGGTCCAAGGTGTCCCCATCCCTCAGCTAATGGTTGCTGGGGTTAGACACCAGCTCCCGAGACCTTAGAGAGGAGTTAGCAGCTAGGGTAAAGAATGCATAGAAGAATAAATGCAGATGAAAGTGTTTCTATTCCAGGTTCCCTCTAAAGGCAGACTGTGTCGGACAGATAAGGACTGTGAGAAAGGTGCCTGGGACCAGCAGAGTCACGGTAACACCGACCGGATTGTTGTTCCACTGGTTCTAGAAGTCTTTAATTCGTTCAGACCAATGAAAAGTTCCTTTGCTGGATGAATTTCTCCCAGATTTAAAATAAAATATTTAAAAAAAATCTAGACTTTTTTAAACAAACCAGAGTTTTAGGTGTCTAAAATTCACTTTCAACATACTGGTGGATCTTGGTTCTGATCCTCACTAATGGTCATGAGCTTTTGGGGAACGACCAATGGCTGCATGGAGCATAACACAACACAATATTCAGTCATTTTAAATACTTGTAGTGGAATATAGTTGTATATTCCTACACTGTTATTAGGTCCAGATGTTATGATCAGAAGAGGTTGTTTTTATCTTCAGGGAGTTTTATTTAAACACTTTGTATTGACTTAGAGACAAGAAAAGAGAGAGTTGGGATCGTTTCAGAATCTTTAATTTCTATAATTATAAATTCAAACAATGTCCCAGGACTAACTCTCTATGATGGATGCGGATGGATTTGAATGATGAAGTGTTGGTGTGTGTGTGTGTGTGTGTGTGTGTGTGTGTGTGTGTGTGTGTGTGTGTGTGTTCAGAATCTCTAGGCTGAGGCAGGCGGATCTGGGTGTCTGGTGTTTAGACTAGCTACCACTAGGGCTTCAGAAGCTCTTGACATGAAACGCCATCTTGTGCTGTGACTACGTACCGTATGGAGTCTCCCGCGGTCAGATCAGGAATGTCAGGTCCTCGAACCCCCTTGGTACTGGACTGATGAAACAGTGTTGCAGCACGACAAAACCCGTCTACGGATAGCTCCGGCAGTAGCTGCAGGTCTCAGCGCGTTCAGCTTTTATTGTGAAGGAACCGTCGTCTTGTTGTTCAAACGACAGAAATTCCAGCTTGACAGTTCTCAGCTTAAAAGTAGAAAAACACAGCTGGCCAGACTGTATTCTCCTTTAGCGATGGTGATTTGAGAGCTGGTTGAAACTACGTTGAGTCTATGATGTAACTCCTTTGGAACTCAGATGGAACTGAAGTTAAAATGGCGTTGCTCTGTTTTTATTAACTTAGTTGTTTATAAATCTTAGCAAATCGGAGTGGACAATTTAAGTAAACAGCCCAGATTCTGCCCTGCAACAGACGAAAGCTCTGATTGGATGAGAACAATGTGTCATGCGTTCTTATGTTCTGTGGATCAGTATGTCTGGTGCACAGTCCTGTTTATTCATTAAACACATAAATCATGACATCTTGATTTTATAGATCAGTCACCTGATTATTATTGATCAACATATGTTTTGATTAGCTTTATTACCAATAAAGTACTTTGACTAATTAATGAAAAGCGTTCTTCTTCTTTCTTCTGTCTCCTTTCCTGGAATGTAAACATTTAGAAACAAGCACCCGAGCTTGGCGATTCATGCACGCTGTTACTGTGTGAAGGGGCAGCTGTTAAGGGCAGACAATAGGATCTTAATAACGCTACATACTGTAGCGCCAAACCACAACGAGTCATCTCAAGTCACCTCTCAAAGGAAACATTCCAGATGAACCCACCCATCGGTGCACTGGGTTCAGCCCAGTTAGTTAAGAAAATGCAGCAGATTGCATCGAGTCACAGACTTGTTGATGGATGAACCCTCTGCGCTGTCACCTGAAGCTTTCTGAAGAGCTCAGTGGGCGGGTCCCACCACCGCCGTCTTGGCCGTATTGTGAGTGTCATCACTCCCAGGAAAAAGCAAAAACAGTTGAGAGCGGGGCTGTGAGGGTGGGGGCAGATGATTGATGTAGCTACAAGTTAGCTGAGCTAACTGAAGCTAGTGGAGGTTGGTGGGCGCTTTCAGCCAGAAAACCGCGGTTGAACGGCTCAGCTACCCTCTGCCTTTGAGGTCGTAACTCATCTGTTGGCAGGCAGACCAAAAAGTGTTTCCTCCGTCAGCTGGTCGGGCTCGGCCTTAGCGAGAGGGGGAGGAGCTTGGAGTAGAGCCACGGAGGAGCCAGTTTAAGTGGTTCAGGCTTTAGAATGGGGGGAGTTTCAGGCATGTCCTGCTGGCTGGACCCAGGATAGAAGAACTGTGTCTCCTAAATTACTTGGGAACGCCGCGGGATCCCACTGGTGGAGCTGGTGATTGCTACTGATACTAGGAAAAGGGATTTTCTTGTGTCCATGTTGCAGTTTTAGTCAAGCCTCGGCTGTGACTGCCTGTTTTCTCCTGAAGGAATTCAGACTGGATCGTGTGTGAAGTTTGATGTGCTGAAGAAGACCTGTGAGGTTTCTGCGTGGTGTCCAACAGAGGCAACATCATCTCCTCCACGGTGAGTAGGCATTAATACCCGAAAATAAGAATTGGTAAACCGTAATGGTCTGTATTTGTATAGCTCCTTCTTAACTCATTCACTGCCAGTGTTTTTACGGTGTGGGCGTCGGACGAGCCCCCGCGCTGAGAGAACAAACATCTCAGCTCTGAAGCCGATCTTCATCCGCATACGTCACACGTCACGTGATCAGGAAGCAGAAATCCATGTGTTAGATCGTTTTGGGCCGCTGCTGTAAAAAAGTGAGGTGCGAACCGGAAAAGCTTCTGCCGATCACAGTTCAACAACGGATTATGAAAGAACGGATAACGATCGAAACGCGCGGGTTCTTCCTGATGTAAGAGGTGAGTCTCCTCCTTTGGCGTAGACATCATCCTAGCGCGCAACGTTCTGTCACTTCTCAAAAAAACTGTTAAAACGGGGAGAAACGCTGGCAGGGAATTACTGAAAGAGCAAGTCACCCCCACCAGAGTATTGCCCCACTCCCACTTCCTGTTGAAAAATGCAACAAATGCTGTTGCCTAGCAGACCGAGAGGGCGGAGCCACTAACAAATACACAGGCTCACAACGACATTGTGACATCACATGGTACCAGCTAACGTTCTAGGGTACCTCTTAGTAGAGCTGAGGAAAATAATCAAATATCGATGCATCGGGATGCGGACATGAACGATTCTGCGTCGTAGAAGAGTACGCCATAATTGATTATAGTGGAATGTAGTTTTGTTTTTTAACGGCGGCACCAGCGCAACATCCAAATCTGTCAGAGTGAACGTCCTCCACATTTACCAAGTGGTTCCGCCTTAATGTGGTACTGCAGGGCGGAGCGCTAGAGTTGTAACCTGAGACCGAACCGAATCAGCCCGACCGGTGCCTGTAGTCAACCAAACCGACCGTTGTGATGGCGGGAGATCCGGTCTTGGGGAGGGGGCGGGGTCAGTGGCGGCGGCTGCAGCGTGATCGTCTGTCTCTTATTAAGGGACACGGAGAAGTTAAAAGGATTCAGCTTAAAGAGAAACTGGGAGGAAGCTTTGGTTCATTTGAAGTTACAGGAGATCTTGTCTCCTATCTGCTCCTCCAGAGACAGCATGGGCATGAGGGTGACTCAGGACAGGTTAGTGGAAAGGTTTGTAGTTAGCTGGTTAGTGAAGGAGATCCATCAGCTGGGTAATTTAATCCTAATCCAGCCCGCAGCCTTCTGCTGGTGTTATTATCAGAAAGAATAAAACACACATCTTAAATATTATTGGAAGTGTAGAATTTGTTTTATGTTTTATTGTTTTCTGCATCTTGATTCATTCTCCAACATTTCAGAAATGAACCACTGGGTTCAAATAAAATAACAAACTAAGTCAAACATTTCATTTGGTGTTATTTCTGACACCCATTAACAGCGGCATAAATATTGGACTCTAGAGCTGCTCAGAGACATTAAACACTCATATATGAACCCATTATGTATTTTATTATTACATTATGTGTCCTGTAGGTTTTCAGTACTTTTTGTGAGTTTTTGCAAAGCGTGTTTTTCTCAGCCTGAGGCGTGGTGTTGAACGAGGAAACGGATTGTTTTACTTTGTTAAATCTTCTTAAATGTTTAAAATGTTTTGTCCTAACCTGTTGTGAATGGAGAGCTTTTTAGGGATGGCAGGTTGTGTCAATTACCTTTTTGATTTAAAAAAATAAGTAAATAAAAAGCAATTATCTGACATCTTTTATTTATCGATGAAAACAAATCAATATGAAATAACCGTGATGCATCGGGATATCGAATCGAATCGTTGACCCAATAATCGTAATCGAATCGGGAGACAAGTGAAGATTCACACCTCTACCTCTTAGCCAATAGCGGTGGCAGATTTCAATTCAAACGCAGTGCAGAGTTTTTACCTGACGAACAAAACTGACAGTTTTAGGCAGAAAATTTAAATTTGAACAAAAATGCACTTAAGTGCTAAACTATTGACTTCACGTGTCTGCAGCACGATTAGACACCCACTTATATAGTTTATCAGAAAAAATTGTTGATTTGGGGGGCGACTTGCTCTTTAAGGTTCTACAGCCCCCCAAGGTGCTTCACAACACAATCAGTCATTCACTCATTCAAACGCTGGTGGTGATGAGCTACGATGTAGCCACAGCTGCCTTGGGGTGGACAGACAGAGGCGAGGCTGCTGAGCACAGGCGCCACTGGTCCCTCCGACCAGCAGCAGCAGGCAAGGTGGGTTGAGTCTTGCCCAAGGACACAACAGCAGCATTCTCTGGTCAGAGCTGGGACTCCGCTCTTCCTCCTGAGCTGCTGCTGTCGGTACTCACCACTGTGACCACCTCCCTTTCCAGCTCAGAGGTGACATCCTTACATGAACCACACAGAGATGGGGAAAGGGCTTTTGGGCCTGTGTTGAAAGTGTCCATCACTCCTACCACACCACTGTCTGGTCCCACTGGCAGCTGCAGTGCAGACACAGATTCTGGTTGTTACCCCTTGGTACTTGTGATGCAGGCACTCTGCACCTCTAAGATTAGATTTCCTTTGTGATGCAGACCAGCTCTTCTGGCAGCAGCTGAGAACTTCACCGTCCTCATCAAGAACAACATCAGATTTCCCGCCTTCAGCTTCATCCGGTCAGACATTAAAGCCTCAGCAGCACTCACCTGCAGAGAGAAAAGAGCAGCTCAGACAAGGAGCTTATTAAAGCAACGCTCCCGTTTTCCGTCTGTGGAAGAGAAATCCTGACTGTCGGATGTGTTCTACAGACGGAACATCCTGCCTCAGATGAACGTCGCCTACCTGAGAAGCTGCGACAGAGGAAACGACTCGCTGTGTCCCATCTTCCGACTCGGAGACATCGTTCGAGGCGCCGGGGAGACGTTCTCAGACATGGCGGTGGAGGCAAGGGCGTCTGGTTCTGCTGACTTTCTCTTACAGCTTTCGTCTTTTTTACAAGGTTGTTTTGGAAAATTGTTGCTTCATCACTAAATGTGGGTGGTCTGAGTGTCCACTTCCTTTTTGAGTAATTTGCTGTCCTCAGCGGACAGAAACTGAGCTCAAAGGGAAACTTGGGAAATAACTTTCATGGCTTTTGGACACAGAATCATCACCAAACATGTTCTGCTTTTCCTCTTAAGAACAATTTGCTTATTGCTTCCTGTCTCAGTAAAACGCTTCAGCGCGGTCTTGTGTTTCCACTGTCGGCCACAGGGGGGTGTTATCGGCATTCAGATCAAATGGGACTGCAACCTGGACCGCTTCATGCAGAGCTGCCTCCCCCGGTACTCCTTCAGGCGTCTGGATGAGAAGGAGAGCAACAGGTCTCTTTACCCAGGCCTGAACTACAGGTGAGGAGGGTCAAAGGTCAACTCCAGCTTCTGCATGTGCTTCACTCACCTCTGCTCAGTTTTCACTTCAGAAACCTGCTGTTCTCTGATCAGATTTGTAAAGTACCACATGGTGAACGGCGTGGAGGAGCGGACGCTGTACAAAGCATTTGGGATCAGATTTGATGTGCTGGTGTTTGGGCGGGTAGGTTCTGCTCCTCAGACATCATCTGCTCGGTTGCTAAGCAGGAACTATGGGGTGCCATTTGTAAAGTCAAACAGTCATAATCTAACAGCAATATTTTTGGTTATTTAGCATGTCATAAGAGAAAAAATTGGGAGTTCACTTTTTCGAAGTCATATTTTCATCATGTTATTCATACATTTATAAATGTTAAAGTTTCCAAATAAATATTTAGTTAGCAAGCTAAATATTTAATTTGTAGTTAAATATTTATTTTGCAAACTAAATATTTAGGTCTGATCTAAATATTTAGTTTGTAAAATAAAAAAATAATTCACTAACTAAATATTTAATTTACTAATTAAATATTTATTTTGGAACTAAATATTTAATTTGTAAATTAAATATTTATTTTCCGAAAAAATATTTAGATCCCCGCTAAATATTTATTTTGGAGCTAAACATTTAGTTTGCAAAATCAGTATTTGGTTCTATTCATCTGAACATGTCCGACGTGTTGACTGAAGAAGAATAGAACCGGAGACAAGTTCTGGTTCGGAGCAAGAGTTTATAAAGAGGTTAGCGAGATACAGCTTTTATTTTGGTAACCAACTTCCGCTTATTGGAAAGCGAATTTGCATATTAGCTAAATGTTTAAGTACCAGCTAAATATTTATTTTCCACGATGTTATTTTGCTCCACACTATATTTTATATTAAATATTTTTTTCCCAAATACTGATTTAGCAAACTAAATGTTTAGCTCCAAAATAAATATTTAGCTGGGATCTAAATATTTTTTTGGAAAATAAATATTTAATTTACGAATTAAATATTTTATTTACAAATTAAATATTTAGTTCCAAAATAAATATTTAATTAGCAAATTAAATATTTAGTTAGTGAATTAAATATTTATTTTATAAACTAAATATTTAGATCAGACCTAAATATTTAGTTTCCAAAATAAATATTTAACTACAAATGAAATATTTAGCTTGCTAACTAAATATTTATTTGGAAATTTTAACATTTATAAATGTATGAATAACATGGTGAAAATATGACTTCGAAAAAGTGAACTCCCAATTTTTTCTCTTATGATATGCTAAATAACCAAAAATACCGTAAATCCTCTAATACAGGCCGGTATTCAATTAAAGGCCGGGTCTCCAATTTTGGCCGGTGTCAGAGTCAGCGGAGGTAAATAATGGCCGGTCTCTTATTGTGGCCGGATGGAATGTGGTAACAAGCAAGTACAAGCGTCCCAGCGGCAGGGTTATAGTCCCTAAATCAACCAGCAGGGGGCAGTAGGGGTTCACGCAGACATTTATTAGGCTTTTTCTTCAAGCTTTATAACGCTTCAGACACGATCCTCTATCACGCTCCTACCACACAGAGTCACGGTGTCAGTTAACCATGCTAATTCAACCCGCTCCACAGAACACACATCACCTTCCCTGTGGCTTACATAACACTCACACAACACGCAAATCAGCACATAGGAACTAGCAGAACGATAGGAAACACATATAACACAATACCCAGAATGCACCTGGCTTGCAACCCCAGCCAGGTCATTACACTATCAAGTTCAAAGAGAACGTGCTGATTATGCTGCAGAACACTATGGGGAGCAGCAGTAGGGGGTGTATGAACTACAGTAATCCCTCGTTTATCGCGGTAGATGCGTTCCAGACCTGGCCGCGATAGGTGAAAATCCGCGAAGTAGGGACTCCCAGCATGCCCCTCGCGGGGATTCCCTCCACGTCGCATCTACGTCACAAACCGCGGCTATAAACGGAAGTCGCCTTTACAGCTCAGTCATCGTTTCTTCAGATTCATGATCAGAGTTTCCAACCTACCGATCAATCCAACGAACTATCAGCTCATAGTAAGTTATCTTACTTACTTCTGGAAAGCCCGGCATTTCTGTGTCACTTCGTTGACGCTCGAACGCTCGGGGGTTTCCTAGAGCAGCCGGCGTTTCACCGACGCTCTCACTTCCGCGTCTGTGAAACCACGCTCCCTATTGAATTATCGTATGATCACATTCTCTGTGATCAGCAATGCGCTGTGCCAGACCGTAGGTACTGACAAGCGATCGTTCATGTCGGTTCAATTCCTTTAATGTTTTCTGTCTTTTATTTGCGCCTGATGCATTTCGCTGCATGCTGTGGAGCGGGGCGGTGCGCGCATCAACTTGTCCTCCAACGCACTGATCACTGATATGGCCGCCAAACAGCGAGCGCTCCGCTGTTTTTGCGGTCGGTAGATATTTTAGAACTGCTGTTCAAAGGTAACTCATAAGGTGAATATATATGAACCCAGGCAGCAGTTTTTCTTTAGGATTGAGAGGAGATGCAGGAAGATAATAAACAGACAGGACAGAAAAATAGTCAAATAAAAACAAGTTAGATTTTGTACCTGCTGTTGCAACAAACAGACACCACTGAAGGTCATCAGAAGTGAGGAACAGAAAATGAAATAATTATTTTAATGTTTAGAGCAGCAGGAACTCCGAGAGGCTGCAGGCACATCAGTGAGTTTGCGGCTGCTGCGCAGGGGGAGGGGGGAGAGGGCTGAAGCAGAAACTACCGTTGTTAAAAGAAATGTGTTTAACTTTGAAAATGTGGGCACAATTTTAATTGTCAAAAACTCCAGCAAACCATTAGTTCATTTTGCTCAAATAGAAATAGAGGCCTGCCTCTAATACTGGCCCTCCTTCCAATAAAGGCCTGGAGCTTGATGAGCTTGAGTCAAATACAGGCCCGGGCCTGTATTAGAGGATTTACGGTATTGCTGTTAGATTATGACTGTTTAATTTTACAAATGGCACCCCATAAGGAACATCCTTATAATCTGGAAAATGGGATTTATTTAAAACAATAAGGGGATCATCTGTCTGGCTGCACAAAGGAGCCACGTGTGACTGAAACATTTTCCACTTTATCTCTTTTGAGTTTTTTTTATCGTGCTTGTGAAGCTCCTTGTGATTTTTATCTGGAACAGCAACGTTCTCTTTTACATTAAAAGCGTTGGCTTTAGCCCGAGAGGAACTTCTGTGTTTCTGAATCTGCTTCCGCTGAAAAGGAGAAAGTTCTGGTTTTCTTTTTCAGGCTGGGAGGTTCAGCTTGGTTCAGCTCATCGTTTACATCGGGTCGACGCTGTCGTACTTCGCTCTGGTGAGAAAAGCCGTCCGCCATCGCCCTGAACACAAACTGAAGTGTAGTGTTTTAATCCAGACCTGAAAAGGTTATTTCATGTGCAGATGAACTGGAACATTTCATCGAAGAAGAGCCATGTTTGATCTTTATGCCTCCTCTGTTGTGTGATTTTAACGGATTCCAGATGAATCGATTTACAGAAACGATCCATGATTCGTTTGTGTTTGAGTTTAAAGTTGCTGCATGTATTTATTCTTTTATCTGATGGCCCAAGATGAACTAAACAAAGTTTAGAGGTTTCACTTTAGCTTTGTTGACAGAGAGAGTAAAATGCTCTTCCAGGGAGTGCAGAACTATTAGGCAAATGAGTATTTTGTCCACGTCATCCTCTTCATGCATGTTGTCTTACTCCAAGCTGTATAGGCTCGAAAGCCTACTACCAATTAAGCATATTAGGTGATGTGCATCTCTGTAATGAGAAGGGGTGTGGTCTAATGACATCAACACCCTATATCAGGTGTGCATAATTATTAGGCAACTTCCTTTTCTTTGGCAAAATGGGTCGAAAGAAGGACTTGACAGGCTCGGAAAAGTCATAAATAGTGAGATATCTTGCAGAGGGATGCAGCAGTCTTAAAATAGCAAAGCTTCTGAAGCGTGATCATCGAACAATCAAGCGTTTCATTCAAAATAGTCAACAGGGTCGCAAGAAGCGTGTGGACAAACCAAGGTGCAAAATAACTGCCCATGAAGTGAGAAAAGTCAAGCGTGCAGCTGCCAAGATGCCACTTGCCACCAGTTTGGCCATATTTCAGAGCTGCAACATCACTGGAGTGCCCAAAAGCACAAGGTGTGCAATACTCAGAGACATGGCCAAGGTAAGAAAGGCTGAAAGACGACCACCACTGAACAAGACACACAAGCTGAAACGTCAAGACTGGGCCAAGAAATATCTCAAGACTGATTTTTCTAAGGTTTTATGGACTGATGAAATGAGAGTGAGTCTTGATGGGCCAGATGGATGGGCCCGTGGCTGGATTGGTAAAGGGCAGAGAGCTCCAGTCCGACTCAGACGCCAGCAAGGTGGAGGTGGAGTACTGGTTTGGGCTGGTATCATCAAAGATGAGCTTGTGGGGCCTTTTCGGGTTGAGGATGGAGTCAAGCTCAACTCCCAGTCCTACTGCCAGTTTCTGGAAGACACCTTCTTCAAGCAGTGGTACAGGAAGAAGTCTGCATCCTTCAAGAAAAACATGATTTTCATGCGGGACAATGCTCCATCACACGCGTCCAAGTACTCCACAGCGTGGCTGGCAAGAAAGGGTATAAAAGAAGGAAAACTAATGACATGGCCTCCTTGTTCACCTGATCTGAACCCCATTGAGAACCTGTGGTCCATCATCAAATGTGAGATTTACAAGGAGGGAAAACGGTACACCTCTCTGAACCGTGTCTGGGAGGCTGTGGTTGCTGCTGCACGCGATGTTGATGGTAAACAGATCAAAACGCTGACAGAATCCATGGATGGCAGGCTTTTGAGTGTCCTTGCAAAGAAAGGTGGCTATATTGGTCGCTGATTTGTTTTTGTATTGTTTTTGAATGTCAGAAACGTGTATTTGGGAATGTAAAGATGTTATATTGGTTTCACTGGTAAAAATAAATAATTGAAATGGGTATATAATTGTTTTGTTAAGTTGTCTAATAATTATGCACAGTAATAGTCACCTGTACACACAGATATCCCCCTAAAATAACTAGAACTAAAAACAAACTAAACTACTTCCAAAAACATTCAGCTTTGATATTAGTGAGGTTTTTGGGTTCATTGAGAACATGGTTGTTGTTCAATAATAAAATTATTCCTCAAAAATACAACTTGCCTAATAATTCTGCACTCCCCTGTATTTTGTTGAACAGATCAAATGTGTAGTTCATGCTTTGCCAGCAGGGGGCGACCATTGCCTTCCTTGTTCATGTTAAAGCCATACCATGCAGCTTTTTCATATTTTAAATTATTTTCTTGAGCCAGTATGTGCTAAAATGACCCCCTGCAGGCTTAACAAAAGGCCACTCACAACCCACCGCCTCCTGTGGCCAGAATATAGCACTTGCAACTTCAGAGTAGCAGCTAACTCCTGTTGGACTTCGTTAAAGTGGAGCTGACATACCTGGCGCTGTGGTCTGCTTCCATCATATTTCCTGCATGTTTTAGATCATGAACACAGCTGATTTGTTTGATTTAGTGATGAGTCATTCCTGTAGACACTAATGAAGGCTGGGGAGACACTTCAGCTGTTAGATTAAGGTGGTAAAACGACCAACGCCCAAGGAGGAGATAAGTTTCACTTTCGGTTTCACAACAGTGAGTTAAAACGGGCTGTAGGAGGTGCTAAAAGCAAGCTTAAACTCCCTAGTTTCCCCAAGGCAGTGGTACTCAACAGGCGGCTTACGGGACACGTCCGGCCTGCGAGCCCTCTCTTTGTGGCCCCCGAACCCGGCGCGCACCCCCCACCCCCACCCCTTACGGCAGACCGGGGGGTGTAGGATAGAGCTGAGGAAAATAATCAAATAATCGATGCATCAAGACGTGGGCATAAACGATTCTGCATCATAGAAGAGCGCCATAATCAATTATAGTGGAATGTTTTTACGACGGCTCCAGCGTAGCATCCTGATGTGTCAGAGTGGGTGTTCTCCACACTTACCGGGTAGGAAACTTTGGTCCTTTATGTGGTACTGCAGGGCTGAGCACTGGAGTTCTTGGAGAGGGGGCGGGGTCGAGATCCGGTCTTGGCGAGGGGGCGGGGTCAGTGACGGCGGCTACAGCTTGATCGTCTGTCTCTTTTATTTAGGGACACGGAGAAGTTAAAAGTGGAGAGAAATAGAAGATAGAAGTTCTTGTTCCACTTTATTTTTTGTTTCATGATGATAAACTGATGTTAAATTCTATGGCGCGGTATGGGGGCCAAAATTAAGACTACTGCCCAGCAGCAGGAGGCTATATAAGTTCCGAAGCAAACCACCGATCTGATTAATGATAAGCTGGCGCCGGTAACGGAGAGGCTAGCGCTGCTTACTGAGAAATAGCACCTTTACCTGTGTTACTACTAGATATGCTAGGGACTAGCAGCCCTCGGCTGGTCATTGACTGGATCACACACTCCCTCTGCTGTCTATTAGCATGGATAGGCTAGCGTTAGCCTGGACGGGCTGGTGTTAGCATTGAAGAGTCTAGCCATTAGCATGCCTAGCCTGGCCACTAGCTGGATTTCCTACCCCCTCGACGGACCTTTAGCATGGATAGGCTGGCGTTTTAGGAAGATTTAGGGGTTCTAACCCCTAAACCAGCCGGTTAGCCCCTCCCACATGCCCAGGACATGAATATGCTAATGAGCTGCTTGCTGATTGGTTGGTTTAAACCAGAAGGCCTCAGACTCTGGAGACTGCAGACTGGAGGAGGAAGGGCTCCACATTGTGACGTTTTAATAAGAGGTTTCTCAGAAAAGAAGTTTATCTGGTATTTTAAAACTTTCTAATTGACATGAAACGTAGGTCACACACGGCTTTGGCTTTTGACCACGCAAGCTGTCTTTATTCACAAACAACAATAAAATGTTAGTTTAGATTCTTTGTCCCCTTTAAACATATCAAGTGTGCCTCAGTGCTTACTCTTAACAACGTTCTAACATAGTGTAGATATAAATATACTATGGATATTTAAAAAAAAATGAATAGATTGGTTCTCGCATTTGCCTAAAAACCTTATAACACGGCTCGGACCGAAGCAACTATTGGACCATCTGGTTTTTGGTCTCGCTGCTCTTCTGCACCTCCCTGGGTCCTCCACTCATCACACACTCGCGTATTCAGCACCAGAACACCACTGGTGTGAGAGGTTCTCCGCTCAGTAACGTCAGAGGAGGAGAAACAGCCGGCTGCTGCCGCTTCAGCTTAAGGACAAACTACCAGAGTTCAAAAAAGAAAATCACCGCCGGAAGTCAGACAACAAAAGACGTTTGGACCTGGAAAATGGCGACTGGTGTTTAGCGCCATCTTGTTTCCTGCGGCATCGCGGGTTTCCAGTTACGACAGAAGATGCACGACGGGAGGGGTGAGGGTTCCGTGACCCCGTTTAAAACCTAGCTTGTTTCGTAGATTTGATTTAACAGCTTTAAGACGTCATTGGGTAATATCCCTTCCTTTCAACCAATCACTGAAGAACATTAATACACGCCTGCCTACTGGGCGGGCCTAGTAGGCGGTCTGGTGTAGGTCCAGTATGAGAGGGAGACTGGACCAGGAATCTGCTCCCATTTTCTCCAAGTAACTGATTCACTAAGAGCTGAAGAGTAAAGGTGTTCCACCTATGCTTCTGCTCGTTTCTCTGTTTGAAACATCTGAATCCAGCAGGTCTTCCGCAGGAGGAATCTCCTTCAGACCAAAGTAATCGTCAGAAGTTTAGCCACGCCCTCTAAGTTTGATTAACAGGACTGATGGAAACATAAGTGGAAATGAGTTTAGTGATTAAACGGATAAACTTGTGTTCTGTCTGCCTCCAGACAACGTTGGTCATCGACTGGCTGATCCAAACCAGATGTTACTCTGCAGAAGTCGGACAAAACTACTCGGAGAGGAAAGTGGAATCCGTCCAGGACAAGCAGCAGGTGATGAAGCGCTCATGGAGAAAGGGTCCGGGTCCGTACAGGAGGTCTATCAGCATTTAACAAAAAGCTGTGTTACAGTGCATCCTCTGTGTGTCCTACGTTGACGAGAAAAGGCTTCGGCTGGTGAAGAAATCGCACAAGAAAAGTCTTCAAGATCTCAAAGCGATGTCTGAGTGGCACAAGGTGACCCTGGCAGCAGACGCCAACACACACACACACACACACACGCGCTTAATGGTGATCATTCTGCACTAAAGTCAAGAACTCCTTTTTTACGTTCCACTCATCATAAACCCGAGTACAGATCTGTTGGCTTGTTTTAGCCACATGCTAATCGGATATAATGAATGACGTTTTCCCCAAAAGGAAAAGAAACCACTGAAAAGGTCTCGTGTTTAATTTGGTGTTTATGTTGAACTCTTATCTTTGTAGGAAGATAAAAATAGACATGCTGGTTTCTTCTTTCACTGGTTACGTTCTGAATCTGTTTGGCCAAATCCAGACCGTTCCCTTTAAACCATGACGTCATCAGCAAAACAAAGATATCTGATAAAAGGGGACCAATCTGCGCTGTCAGAGTCTAGATTCAATAAAGTTTTGTTTTCCGTCATTAACTGGATACTTTGCTGTGACAGCACTGAATTTGTCAACCTGCAGATTTACTGAACGGGTGTTTTTGTCCCATCAGGACAACACGGTCCACCTGAGGGCCGTGCTCTGTCTCCTACAGCAGGATGTCGGTGACTCTCAGGCTCCGCCCACTCAGAAGTCAGACCTGACTGTGAAACATAGGCGTCCAGCCTGGTGTAAATGTGACCGCTGCGCCGCCTCCTCCTCCCTCCCTCAGGAGGAGCTGTGCTGCAGGCGGAGTGATGGCGCCTGCATCACCTCCTCTCCTCTGTTCCAGCAGCTGGTGTTGCGTCGTTCGCTGCTGGAGGCTGTCCTCCTGCACCAGGACCCTTTGTCTCCTCCAGTTGGTGAGGTCCAGACCGCCGCGCTGCGTCACTGTGCCTACAGGCTCTACATCAGCTGGAGGTTTGGAATTCCTCCTCCTGACACACATCCGGCCATTCCCAGCTGCAGCGTTTGGAGAATCAGGAATGAGTATCCAAGCTCAGATGGACAGTACAGCGGCTTCACACCCAGCAGAACGACCCCCACCTCCTAGAGCTTTGAGAAGACCTTTCCACATTACAGAGAGGCACTCTCCCTGGCTGACCTACTAACAAGCGCTGTTAATGCTGCATAACCAGTCCAGAGCAGCTTCACTCCACATGGCCAAGGAAGTGCAAGCATCAGCTGGTGCTTGGTTAAAGGCAACGAGAGGATGAAGAAAGGAACCTCATCTGTGGTGAAACCGGGCTGCTCCTCTGCAGGTCGGCTCTCTCAGCCTTTATAGGGAAGGAAAAGGGATTTTTCTGTAATCCAGTCATCTTGCATCTGCTGGGTTTCCTTACGTAGGGAGCTTTGAACTAATTGGCCTAATTTACTGAACTCAGTTGGAATGTTTACTTTGCGAAAGTCCTTGAGACAAATCTTGTGATTTGGCGCTATATAAATAAAATGGATAAAATGTTTTTGTTCCACGTGCTTTTATGTAAATAAGCATCTGATGAAGAGCAAAACTGCAACACAAGCTTGAATGTTGAAAACGGATAAGAACAATGGTACCCAATAGGTGGCTCGTGGGCCCCTTTCTGGCCCAGGGAGTGGCCTGGGGTAGCACATGCCACCCTTGGAATCTGATTGGCCACCCCAGGTGCCACCACACTAATTTACCTTTAAATGGGCTTTTCATTGTCCACAAAAGGCTTGGGGGTAAAACAAAAAAGCATAACCATTGGTGCCACCCATGCACAAAGTTGTGCCTCACCTGGGCCACCCCATTTTACAAGATCTGGACACGCCACTGCTTTCCCTCTGTTACAACCGGAGGACTGCCATAGGGAACCTAAGTCCCGCCCATCTACTTCTGGACCACGAGTCCCCAGAAGAACGAACAAATGAATGCAAGTCACTGGGGCTAAACAAGGAATTTTCTGATCCCACTTGCTATGTGCCGTGGATTTCACATATGATGTCCGTGAACTTCAAAAACACATTCTGATGCCAAGAACACGCTTATTTTGGAATGGGGGCAAATGTTATTTTAGATTTAGTATGAAAATAAGTTCAGGACTACAAATATGCATCACTAAAGTGACGTCATCGAACCAGACATGGAGAAAATGGCTGTGAGTTCAACCAACTTCAAATCCTCCCTTCGGCAGCAAAGAACCACCATGAATCTGGTCATGTGGTGAGTAGCAGCTACGCTAGGGGGAGGAGGTTATGTGGTGACGTCTGATTTGTAGACATGCTAATTACAAACTTTTACAAGCTGATAAATCTCAGTACGTGACTGGCGTGGTGAAACACCCATCATTTGTTTTCATTTAACTGGAAGAACAACATATGTGATCCAGGGCGTGAGGCAGAGCGGGTTAGAAATGAGCTCTTTTAGCTCCGTTGACTTGCTGTCACGTTTTTGTTCTTCAGGGGACCCGAGAGCCGACCGGAAAGGGAGGAGACTTGGGCTCCCTATCGTGTCAGCTCCACTTACGACCACTTGTATTTGTGCATCCCACGAAGATGTGAGATACCTGGACAAGGAACTGTGAAATGATACGACTAAAAGCAGCATCAGAACAGGCTAAAGCGATTCACCGAGAGCGGCATTAAAGACCTGGCTCAACAAACTGTCCTGATTATGAGATTGCAACAAAGCATTACTATGAGAATCTACTGTAGAACCTTAAAGACAATATTAAGGGTATTTGGGAAGTGCGTAATGGTTTGGTGAAAGATTGCAGTACTACTAGTTTCTCAGCACGCATTAAAAATTCATCCCTACACCTTTTTCCCTCGAGGTTTGATTACAGCACACCCTAGTGGCCAGTGGTGACTTCTGCAAAAATGATTAAAATTGAATTGATGCAAGGCAATCCCTAATGAGTTTATTATGTGTGCAGCAAACCAATCATTTTACTGTGAAATCAACAAACAAATGAAATAAGGCCGGTCCCTGGCCCCCAGGGACCAGGATTGGGCCCTCCTCATGTCAGAAAACAACCAAGCTGTTTCAACCAACCCTTTGTATGTTAAACTTTTAGTTTGTTTATTCTTTTGTTTTTATTCTTTCGCATGTTTCTTGCTGGTGATGCACAGTATGTGACTTCTGATTTCAATATATATTTATATTTTTGTTTTTTCAACCTTTATCTTACCAGGAAAAATGTTTGAGAACATGTTCTCATTTACAAGCATGACCTGGCCAAGAGGTCTTGGAAGGAAGTGCAAGTAGTAGTAGTAGTAGTAGTAGTAGTAGTAGTAATAATAATAAATAAATAAATAAGTACAACAAAAACAAACAGATAAGCACATAACAGATCAGACATAAAAGGTTATCTATGTCTTAACGCCAATGATCGTACCATGTTTTGTTTTCTACGGCCCTTTGTGACGTATTTATCTGTAAAAGACTACAAATGCATTTTACTGATTATCAGTCACGCTGCAGTGTTTATGGCGCACTTTAGAGGTCGCTGTTGTACCACGGGTAGTTGCATCCACCGCAGCGTACCACGTGTCCAATCAGCTGTTAGATAAGGTTTGATTCATAAATTCCTGTTATTGATTTGTGTAGGCCACGAGCCAGAGCTGGACTCTTTAGGTGACGTCGTAGCCTGAGCAGATACGCGCGTTCCCGTTTCATGCGCTACTTATCAGAACACAAACATTAATGAGCTTATTTAACACGAGGGCAGATTGTTTTATAGACACAATCCAAAAGCACAGTGACACAAACACACAAACACCGTTATTGTAACCCTGCAAAAATACAAAATTAACACTTTCGATTTTTCAGGGTTTGTTTACTTGCTCCATTTCAACCACGTGCCTGCAATGCGGCCACGCATGCGCATATCAGTGTTGTGTTTTTGGCACGCGACACGATTGGTGGCGCGCACAACCAAAACAACAGTCGACCTCGTGGGCGCGCAAATAAGTCTAGCCTCCGACTGATTGGCTAAACAAATTTAGCACCGCCCTCTCTGCCAACCGATTGGCAGATGGGATTTTTTTCTTCTTTCTGATTGGACTCTATTTGTGGATCGGACTGTGTAGCTAGGCTACCGCTGCTGCCTTCACGGACCGCCTCACTGATCTAATTTCACAGACTCCCGAGAAGGATCCGTTGTTTTGGCAGGAAGAGCAGCAGTTGAACGGCTCACCTGTTAACAGTGTTCAGGTGATTTAAGGCTGGACGCTAAAACAGGAGTTCCTCAGGTGCACTGAGCGCTTTTGCAGGTTGTGGAATGGGTGAACATATTTATTTCATCCTTAAGAAGTAAATAAATACATTTACATAAGAAACTGTCTTTTTAGCTTTCATCTCTGTTTTTAGGTATTTTTGTGGCAGTAGGAATCAGAAAAGATCAATTCTGTGGTTTTATTGGTGCCTTTTTGTTGTTTGTTGTTGTTAGAAGAAGTCTTGTGTCCTACTGAACGTGAATGCAGCATCAGATGGTGACATAAACCGATGCTTTTCTGCACCTTTCACAACTTTCACGCCGCAGAGAACCTTCAACTCACACCTACTCCGACCAGAATTTGGGTCTTTGATACGCAGATTAAATCAGATTAGATCCGTGCTCGTGCGCGTGTCAGTGCTTAGCTGCGCGTCTGATCTTCAGGATTTGGATATAAATAAGGCCTGAGACGGGACACAACCGCTTGTCCTGCTGCAGGAGTCCGGGATCTGAAGCCCCAGAAGGAGCTGCACCACCATGGTCCCCCTCTAACGGATGGTTCTCCACTCCAGCCGGACTCCCGTGGACATATCCACGCAGAGACGACCCGCAGAGGACGCAGATGACTTTTTGGTCTAAGCAGACTTATGGAAGCGTGAAGATCCTGCAGTGTTTTTTACAAACTCCTGCAGCTGCAGCGGAGAAACAGATTTTCTCAGCGGGTTGTTTTGGTGTCCGTGGGGGGAGAAGGCCAAGTGTCTTTGGGTGAGTGTCAAAACCTGCTGGAGGACACGAGAGTTTCATACAAATACAAACAGTCAGGGTTAGAAGTTTAAATCCCGTTAGATGCACGACACGTTTTTCATTTTAATGATCTTTATGTATTCTAAATGCATCAGAGTTTTAAAGTAGCCCCTCATCCTTGTCACCGTTTGGATTTAATCATGTAGCAGCTTCGTTTGTAGACACCTGAGCTGCGTTCAAGAACAACAAGACAACCATTCTCAGCTGAAGCCTCGCTTCCTCCTGAAACCATCTATGGGATCTCAGATTGTTTATTTCATTTCGTAGAGTGTGTGTTGGGGGGTGGGGGTGGGGGGTGGTAATATGTCACGTGAGCAGGCGACAAAAACACAGAATCGTCGGATTTCACAACGCTCACGCGCACACGGCGTGCACCCGTGGAGGAAGAGGCTGCAGTGAGCAGATGTTTTGTTTACATGATCCTCCAAGCGGCGACAGGATGGAAGCTAACAGAACACAGATTTAATAAAACAAGATGCGGTTACAACAAAAAATAACAAAAGCCACCCGTAGACTGTTGTGGCTGGCGCGTGCCGTCACATCAGAGCTGCAGGAGGCAATAGGACGAGGACAGGCTTCAAAGGTAACAGATTCATTTGAAGGTGTTCTTAAATGTGTGTGTGCGTGTGAGTGCACGCGCGCGCGTGTGAGCGTGGTGTATTAAAATAGGTCTGGATGGGATGATGCAGCGCTGACATGTAAACAGTGCAGGAGCGGAGGGGGGTGCAGGCAGCTGGTTGTGGTTGCGGCTGAAGAAAATAACACTTTTGTGTCTGAATCGACAGTTTTTGTGTTCTGAATTTGCACGAGGACAGAATTATTCAGGTAAATTATGTTCTTAACGAACAATAAACCAGAATCGGTGGATTTTATCATCATTTTCTGAAATTAAACAGACCTTTCTTGTGTATTTTTAGTTTTTAATGATCCAAAGACGACAGTAAATCCCTGTTTTTGACATTTTTACGTAAATCCTAATAAACTATGACCAAAAACAACTTCCATCGGTTTTCAGAATTTTTAATCAGGAAATAAATGATTTAGGTTAAAAATCCATATAAATAACTGTGCCTCCCAGTTTTTACTTTGGTGCTGCAGATTAAATAAAAATCTCTGACAGATTTTTTTCACAAATCACCTCACAAAGAACTAGATTGATATTCTCAGCTTGTATTTATTTACACATCCTGGTATCTGCTCGTCACCGCCTACCAGCAGTGGCGCATTCAGGTAGCGTAGGAAATTATGGCTTTTACAATAACTTTATCACCTTTTTCCATTTTTTTTCTTGTTTTTGACACCGAACCTGGTGAACGGTACTGTTGTTGTTATTTTTTCTTGTCCTACTGTTTTATTTACTAAATTCGAGGTGTTTTTTATGATCTAAAATAGTTGTAAAATCTTTTGGCGATTCTACTACTCACATACCCCCCCCCCTCCATTTATTGGGGAAGATCGAGTAGAAAAAAAATATATATATATGTGTGTATATATATTTTTTTTTTACTTGATAAATATATATTTATACGTTGCGACCTGAATGTTTTGCTCAGTGTAGCTACCCTCTGTCCCACTGACTCCTGAAGGCAGCACAGCCGCCTATTGGTTAAATACAGCTGTCAATCGGCGCTTTCGCCCCGCCCAGGTGGTGACGTCTCCTCTCCAAAGTAACCAGCCAGTCCGTCACGCGCACACAAAAGACACAACAAAAGCCAGTGTTGGAAAAATGAGACCCGTCAGCACCAAACGGACCCAAGAATAAGTTCCCATCTGGCGGCAGCGCACGTGGACCTGAACCGGGCCGACGACAGTCACTTCTCTAGCTCCAAACAAAACAAAAGCAAACAAACAAATCTCCATCTGGTTCGTTCCTCAGCAGACAGGCTCACATCCTGACCCAGGTGGTGAGTAGCTCCAGAACCAGCAGAACTCTTTTATCTGGGATTGCAAACACGCTAGAACCCGATTCTGGTGTCGTGTTGAGTTCACAGTCCGCTCCAGGCTCGGAAAGTACAAAGCAGCAGAAACACTGTTGCGTCGTCTCTTTGTTGGAGAAAAAAAACAATAAAAACAACAAAAAGAGGAACTAAGCGGACGTTGAGCGGCTGTGATGCGCTGGTGAACGTGTTCAGAGGAGGAGCAGTTCCGTGCAAACGCCTGTTATGTCTTTGTTTTTATAAAAATGTTTATTTGTTGGTTTCACTGAGGAGCAGAAAGTCTTTTGTTTGGACTCTTCTTCCTGTTTGCGGTTACCAGAGACGCACGCAGCTCTTTGTTTTGAATATCAGCTGTTTCTGCTCTGCTCAAATCTCACCTTGTTTCTTTGGTTTACAATAAAACAACCTTCCTATAAATAAATAAACACGTTCTGGGATGTGTTTAAGGCGGCTCAGACTTGAGTGCAACTAAGCAGTTAACTGGATTCAAGTCAGAATTAAAATGTGTTGTTGTATTTATGAGTGCTTGTTGTTAAAAACACAGTAGTTTGTGAACAAAAGTATAATTTTGTTGTTTTATTGTCTAAACTGAAGAATTTGAGACAAGAAACCAACATCAACTGACTTTGTTTTCTTGTCCATATTCGGTATAAATGAATAAATAGTTGAGTGTGTGCGTCATATCAAAGTGTGTGTGTGAGAGAGAGAGAGAGAGAGAGAGAGAGAGAGAGAGAGAGAGAGAGAGAGAGAGAGAGAGAGAGAGAGAGAGAGAGAGAGAGAGAGAGAGAGAGAGAGAGAGAGAGAGAGAGAGAGAGAGAGAGAGAGAGAGAGAGAGAGAGAGAGAGAGAGAGAGGCTTTCATTTCTTAGGATGCATAGAACAAAGCTCATTTAATGACTGATGATGAGGCTGAGGTGTGACATTTACAAAGCTCTTGTTTGTTTGTGTGCGCGGGAACCTATTCGTACACGTGCCACTGGGTTTAAACTGGGCTAATTCAGAGGAGATTTAGTCCTTTTCATGCAGGGATTATTCCTGAAGCACCTGTATGAAGAGGTGTGTGTGTGTGTGTGTGTGTGTGTGTGTGTGTGTGTGTGTGTGTGTGTGTGTGTGCAGAGCAGCCCTGCTCCACGTCACGGTTGCTTCCTGTTGAGTTGCGGAAGCGTCTTTGTTTTCTCCTCCGGCTGCAGCTTCTGTCTCGACGCTGCTCTTCCTGCTGCAGCACACTCGGTCCGACTGGAAACTTCCAGCTCTCGTTTTCACTCATTGTTTTGGACAGAGCTTCAACCTTTGTCCTCCACACACAACACGTTTTTGTGCTAAGCTACGTTTAACAACAGCAGATGATCCCTGCTGGTTTCAGCACTGGGATGGTGAAACTCAAACTTTTTAAGTTTTTAAACTTATTTTAAGTTGAAAGTGTTCTCTTTGGGCTTGCGTGAAACAATCAGACCCATAAGACATTAAACAAGTATTGCGTGGGAATTACAAGTGAGAGCCGCTGTGGTTTTGCAGAGAAATGCATGAACCAACACCGTCTTGTCTCCCAGACCAAAGCCAGACGGCCGTACTGGTCAGGAGTGTGGTGTTTCCACATGAACCGAGCACCGTCATGAGCATTATCTCAGCCATCTGACTGTAATACTTACTTCTGAAGGTTTAAATAATGTCTTAACATCTGTGTGAATAAAAACAAACCCTATAATATCGTAACTTCTTAATAACTGAACCGTCTGCACACATGTCAGATTAAATGTCCTAAAGCCTGTTTCCTGTCTGGTATGTAGTAGGGCACTGTTGATGGTCCTCACGGCCTCCCTCGATGATTTATTTGTATTTAGAGTGAGGAAGTGACATCTGATCACAAGCGGTCACTTGAGGCAAAAGAGGAGCAGCAGATGGAAACTGATGCTCAGAGCGTGTGATCACATAGGATCGCCCAGGATGCAAATTCACCGCTGATCGAGTCTTAAAGGTGCAAATGCAGCTACAAAATACTAATAGTTTGGTTTAATAAGCAAAAAGTCAGAATCTCTCTGGGTTGCTAGTGTGAGCTCCATGGGTTGCATGGTGGAACAGTGGTTAGCACTGTTGCCTCGCAGCACGAAGGTCGCAGGTTCTAAAGTCGGCTGCGGCCTTTCTGCGTGGAGTTGCGTGTTCTCCCCACCATGGACGTAATTTTCACTTTAGAAGGGGGGGGGGGGGTATCTTTACAGTATGCTCTAATGGGAAACAGGCTTCAAAACAAACGGTTGTTTTCCGCTTGGTCCTGGAGCTCAACCAGCATCAATTTAATATAGCGTAATATTGTTTTTGGATGGTAAAAAGCGCAGGGGTCAAGACTTGACTTTGGAAAAAGTGGGGCCTGCCCCCCCCAAATTACGTCCATGCTCCCCATGCATGCGTGGGTTTCCTCCGGGTACTCCGGTTTCCCCCACAGATCACAACATGCCCTATAGGTTATAAATTGTAAGTCGCTTTGGATAAAAGCGTCTGCCAAATAAATAAATATAATAAACATGGCGTGAGCAACGAGGTTTGCTCCGTAGGTTCCAGGAAGCCTTCAAACTTTAGTGGGAACACCCTCGTCCAAGTCTGGTTTTTGTAATTTGTTTGTGTTTTGAAAAATTAGGTAAATCATTTCTGTCAACGTCATTCTGGAGCCAGCCTCCGTTTAGTTTTGAGGGCCAAAAGGTGCTCAAAATAAAACCGAGACAACTTTGGGAGGACTTTGTGAACAAAGTGCAAATTGAAACTAAATTGTGAACACTTTGAGATGTAATCGCAACAAAAAGTAGAAGTCTAGTCGGACAGTTGTCGCATAAAGCTTTTGCTCTGCATGTCGGTCTAGCCACAGCCCATGGGGCCTCAGCAGGTCTACCATTATGTGGGTGGGATGATGTGTTTGTAACAGCGTTAGCATCAACTTGGGCTATTGTTGAGTCAAGAGCAGATGGAGGTACTTAGTTTAGAAAAAGGAAGTACACTGAACAAAAATATAAACGCAACACTACATGCACAAAACACCCATGACTCAAATAGTGTTCTGAAATGTGTCTACATGTGTGTTAGTGAGCACTTTTCCTTTACGAGGACAGTCCATCCCACCTCACAGGTGTGGCATCAAGGGGCTGATTAGACAGCATGGATAATGTACAGGTGTGCCTCAGACTGCCCACCATAAAACGTACTGATGCAGGTGTGACGTTGGGTCTGCCAGACCTCTTCCTGTCAGTCTGCCCCACAGTGCCTTCTGATGGTGAAGGAAGCTGCACTCACTGACACCTTTGCTATTTCTCCGTAGGAAAGACCTACGTTTAAGTGTTATTCGAATCAAAGATACTTTATTAATCCCAGAGGGAAATTAGAGTTTCGGTACACACAATTCAGAGATCGGACATACACGGGCAAGACACATGACAAGAACTGGTGACTGTGGTCATTCGCAACCCTGAGTCGCGCTACCTTAATAGAGGTAAGAGGGTTACATGAGGATTGGTTCAGGTGGAGGGGAAAAAAGGCACTTTAGAGTTACCCTCCATCGGGAGGGCAGCTTTGCTCTGCAGAAAAAAAAAACACCTCAGACAGATATGCAACAGACTTCAGACAACACAACGTAAGTGTCCACTAGGTGGGGTGGTGGGTTGGGACTATCCCTACTTTAGTTCCTGCAGCCACTACAAGCAGCGCATGTCACCTCAGTGTGGATAGGGGAGGAGCATTGAGGGTTGGAGGGTTGCAGTGACCCTGGAACGTTTCAGCGGCCTTCCCACAGTTCCGCCCAGGTTGGGATAGGATACAGATTTGAGTTGCCATAGCCACGGCCCATTCCACATATCTTCTGAGGGGGGAGTTTTCGTTGGAGCCTTGCAGGCTCAAGGGCACCAGATTCCGATTAGAAATTGTTTTTTTGGGCCAGACAGAGATAATTTCCTCTCTGTCTTACAGTTTGTTGGTCCTCAACCTCTCAAAATCCAAATAATGGAGATTAATCTATCCCAATCCGTGCTGATTCGTCCACTCTATCCTTGATGGCATCCATCTTTGTGCCAAAGAATGAATCTCCGCCAAAGTCCCAAGCTTACGATTCATCTCGACAATTATGTGAGTCTGTTTGCACCGCGCTCCGGGATCAGGCCAATATTCCTCGACAGCTCGTTAATTTTCCGGTAAGCCAGGTAGCCTCCAAGGCCAATGAGCAGGAAACCTGACACCAACACCACGAATATCCACACGTCTTCAGAGTCCTCCACAGATCTCCGGGAGCCCCTTCTCCCGTTCTCATCGTTGAAAAAATGTTATCAACCGCGTTGAGAGACCAGCTGACGAGATCCTTTTAAGTGAATTTCAGTTTCCAGAAAAATGCAGAAGCAGCCGTGCACCCAACACACACAGACAGGCAAAGGGCCTTGAGGATAAGATATGGAGGAGAGGAGGAAAAAAAAGCGTCTGCACCCTCCAAGAGCCGGAAGTTAGGAGCTGATTTATGGTCTGTCTCTCTCCCATTGTTAATTGCCTTTTTGTCTCCTTTTTTGTAGCAACACACTATTATCTACCTGTCTGTGTGCAGTACACCATGCTGGCAAATTGGCGTTCTATTACCGCAATGGTATGTCTATAAACGTGCCATGCTGGCATGACGTCGCGTGAATTTTGCGGCATTCGTTCCGCCTCGCTTGAGGACAGACACCTTTAGGAGCTGCTTGTAAAAAAAAAAACTTACGATCACGGCTTCAATCGCAATAAAAAGCAAGTTATGTCCAAGATGAACGGAAGTCTGCGGCAGCGCAGAGACCGCCCCCATACCCCCCCCTTTATGTCGCCATCACCTAATCTTTTATAACATTGCCACGATTGCGCCACATTACCGCCACGGTCTGATCTTATAAATGATCTTTATCCTCCCCAGGGAGCCGCGGCAAATCCCGTTTTGTAAACGCTCTGGTCCTGTAAAAACGGCTTAAATGACCTTTTGCAAGGCAGCTGTGTCACCATGAAACTCTTGAAAAATATCTGCAATTAGAAAAAATCGTATCAAATTCCAAAATGAAACAATACATTCAAGACAAAATAATGACGTTTTGGTTCTCGTGGAAGTTAGGAGCTGATTTTGTCTTTAGATCTGATCAAATATAAGTTTTTTTTCTGGCCTCATGTAGAAAAAAGAAATGCACACGGCTTCCTATTTCAATTAATAAATAATACTCAACACAACAGGAGGTGGAAGGTCTTTTATTTTCCTGCAGCCTGTAAAGATAAAAGCACTAATAGACACGGAGAAGAAGCCACAGTCAGCCTTTAGATGTCTTTGAGATCCTTTCTTTAACCACGGCTCTCTGTAAAAACCACACTCATAAACGGAACAATACAGAACATTAAATCAACTAGAAAAATAAACGGTCGTAAACAGCATTGTGGTAACAATTCACGTTTTCTGTAACTTCTAGTTGGTGTCAGCTAGTTATGAGTTAATTAAATGAATTATTATGGTGTGAAAATTCAGTTTTGAACTAAAACGTTTTTAGATTTTATCTTTAATGTTTTCTAAAGTCTGTTTAGTGGCCCAACTGTGGGCCACTAAACAGACTTTGTGGGTCTCCAGATGTTAAATTAAACCTAAAATGAATTCATGACTGAATTTTGGTTTAGGGTTGCAGGTCTCTGTGGCTTTGGTGTGTGGTTTAAGTAAAGTCTTAAAGGTGTGGATCACAGAAAAACCACGTTTTAATGATTATCTCTGATTCTAACGGGTCCCTCTTGAGTGTTTCATGCAGACCGAACATGAAAATAGTCTCCTACGCCTATCTCCTGCAGCAGCTTCTGAATGGGTGTGTACATGGACGTCAGTCAGAAGGGTGATCGGACAAACCCACCTCTCTGAGTTGGAATGAAATTTCATTCTGATCAGGCCATATCGGATCTGAATTTTCCTATTAGACGTGTTTACACGAAGAATTTTTGATCATTCCAATTACTTGTGCCCATGTAAACATAGCTACTGTCACTTAAAGTGTGTATTTTTCCTAGCGATGGGGGTGGGGGGGGGGCAGTAGATACAGGCGGGTTAGGGCAGTATTTTTGGTTTGGAGTAAAACCTTACCAGCGGATGCCCATTAGGGTCAAAAAGCCCTGGGGAGTGCAAACGTTAGCAAACTAACAAGCACATCAAACGCGCTTTCATCACTGGCAACAAGTGAAGAGGTAAATGTGTAAAACAACAACATTTAAGAGTGACAAAAGTTTTATAACCGTTTGTTACAAATCAGTAAATGCATTTTGTCCTCATGGGCTCCCATAGAAGGAAACATGTCATCTAATATGGCGTCGCCCAGAGACTCGGACCCGCTCTCATGTATTTTAGACCTGATTTTTATAGTTATATGTTACAAAGCCGCCAATATTTTTCAACAACTGGGCATCATTTCATTCATTTTCAACAAAATTTTGATGAATATTTCCAGATATTAGTGGTAAAAACTACACATTGTCTCTTTAACATTCATGGACTCACCCATCTGGACTCAAGATGGTGAAGGCTGTTGTTGGTTTAACGTCCAGGAAACGGCAGAGAACGTCCCGGCTAGTAAAAGCTAACTATTAGCATGAGCAACTCCACCACACTGCAGAACTCCTCCAGGCTTGTGTTATTAGTGGAGATAAAACATCAACGTTGCAGAGCAGACAGAGTCAGTGGTAGAGTCGTGTTGCTGTTAGCCAATCAGAGGAGAGATGTCCACATATCAGGAAGTAAGACTCCAGATCCTGTCGCCTGAAGCTCAGCTGTGATGTGGCTCACTTCTAGTTCCTGAATATGGTGCACCCCGAGTACAACCTACTAGAGACCACTGCAGATGAAACACCTTTATGAGGGACAAGGAACAGTTTCATAACCAGCTGAGTTGTTGTGATGTTTAGTGACATCACCGTAAAACTGCGTTAGTCGTCATCAACTCACAATTGTAATCATGTAATAGATGATCGTAATCAAAGGATTACGCCAGCGAATGCTCTGTGTTCATTTTGGAAATTCAATCAGGATCATAAGTGCTAAAAATAGGACATATGGAGCGTGCCCTCAACCTCCTCTCCTCTGTGGTTTCTCCTCTGCAGGCCTGATTTTTTTCCTGTGGTGTCTGTGTGGAGCGTACCACACACCCACTCCACAACAACGACGGCTTTTGCCTGCATCTTCCAGTGTTTCTTCTGTCAGCAAGTCCAGCAGAGCTGCAACTCTTCCAGTGCCAGCCCTGACACCAGCGAGGAGCCCTGCCCCACTGACATGGTGAAGATGACCAAGTCCAAGACCTTCCAGGCTTACCTGCCATCCTGCCATCGCACCTACAGCTGCATCCACTGCCGGGCACACCTGGCCAACCACGACGAGCTCATCTCAAAGGTACTGGAGCTCAGTGTTTTTTTTACAGTTCTCATGTAAAACCACTCTGCAGCTACTCGCTGGATATCAGGGGAGTTGCAGCTGCCTCTTGGATCGGGCTGCAGCCACATTTGGTGCCATGGGCTATAAACAAAACACACATAAGGGATCTGAAACACGCTCGTCAGCTGTGGGTGCTGGCCTTTTACTTTGAGCTGTAAATAACAGTAGAAAGTGTGATGCAGCAGAATTAATGAATGTAGGTCAGTGTGACACGGCGTGCATCAGAACTGTCTGTGGCATGAACAGGGACCTGAATCAGCCTGAACAACCAGATTCCTCAAGGCTGATCAGTTAAACCATGATCACTGATATTCTCCAGAAATAACCCGTCATTATTTGTTTTTAAGGGGTTGTAGAGCTTTTGTTTTACAATTAGAAGCTGTTCTTTGAGTCTCCATATAGCAAATGAAGCTTTTTAGTGGCTCAAAATGGCCCAGGAGTCCTGATTAACAGCCAAACACATCCCCATAATAAAGCTCTACAATGTAATGGCTAGTTTGCCCCGCCCACCCAGCCAGGTTATGATTATTAAATGAGCTGTGTGCAGACTGGCCAGTTTACCCCAACAGCTTTAGGATGCTGCCTAAAGCTAGGAACTCTCTGTACGGCCATGTTCAGTATCCAGATCATTCCATAGGCAAGGTATGGATCTATCTGGCAGTCTTTGAACATCTGGATACGATGATAAGTCACATGTTCAGTGCCTCTCTCAGTCAGAGGACTGGTCCCGTAGCTCGAGCTAGTGTTTGCAGTAGCTCAGGCTAATGTTAGCAGTAGTTCAGGCTAATGTTAGCAGTAGCTTGGGCTAGTGTTAGCAGTAGCTCGAGCTAGTGTTTGCAGTAGTTCAGGCTAATGTTAGCAGTAGCTCGGGCTAGCATTGACAGTAACTCAGGCTGGCGTTAGCAGTAGCTTGGGCTAGCGTTAGCAGTAGCTCAGGCTAATGTTAGCAGTAGTTCAGGCTAATGTTAGCGGTAGCTTGGGCTAGCATTAACAGTAACTCAGGCGGGCGTTAGCAGTAGCTCGGGCTAGCGTTAGCAGTAGCTTGGGCTGGCGTTACCAGTAGTTCAGGCTAATGTTAGCAGTAGTTCAGGCTAACGTTAGCAGTAGCTCAAGCTAGTGTTTGCAGTAGCTTAGGCTAATGTTAGCAGTAGTTCAGGCTAATGTTAGCTGTAGCTTGGGCTAGCATTAACAGTAACTCAGGCGGGCGTTAGCAGTAGCTCGGGCTATCATTAGCAGTAGCTCAGGCTAACATTAGCAGTAGCTCAGGCTACCATTAGTAGTAGCTTGGGCTAGTGTTAACAGTAGCTCAGGCTAGCGTAGTAACAAGGTAAATGTGGTTTAATCTTTTAATATGAAAAACACCTCAAATCTAAACTTTATAAAATCCATGAAGTTATTAGACAGAAAAAAGTACTGCCTGGTCTGAATCCAACCCACAAACACGTGACTTACAGTCTTTGGAAACTGTTCAGTAGTATAATCACCGCCTCAACAAGTCTGAACTACATCCTGTTATTTCAAAGCTAACAGATGCTAGCGCTGTTTTGAACTCTGGTCATGGAATAGATTTCTATCAGTGAGTTTACAAAAGTGTCTAAAGTTTGAAGTGTTCCATCAAGTTTCAACAGCTGGCTGAAAACACTTTTATTAACAAACTGAAACAGGCTACGCTGAACATGACATTCACATACAATCAGAAACGTATAATTATTACAGCATAAAAAAAAGATCTTAAGTTCACTATAACGTTGAGAAGCGTTGGGACCTATCAGCCAAAACGCCTGTTTCAGAAGTAAACCAAGTCAGACTTTCATTTACACCCAGGTAACAAAACACCTGTCAGTCCTTCTCTCCACGCATCAGATCAGCTTCAGCCTTTGTTCAGGTGAAAATTCCACATCCCTGCAAGAGTCGTGACACATCGCTGCATTCATGTGGCTGAACAGCAGCATCAAGTCACTCAATAACAGAAAAGCTAATCTTGCTCCTGTTTCTGCCAGCAAACATGTGTAATACGTTTTATTATGTAACAATGTGGAAAGGTTGTGGGTTTCAGACTCATCCAGGGTGAAAACGAGCATCCTTGTGTTAGAAATCTGTGAGTTTCTCTGACTGAAGCGGAACCCTCGTGCAACCGCTAACCTTTCTGTCTGTGAGTCACGAACGTGTCTGTCTGTGAGTCACTAACCTGTCTGTGTGCCACAAACCTGTCTGTCTGTGAGTCACTAACCTGTCTGTCTGTGAGTCACTAACCTGTCTGTCTGTGAGTCATGAACCTGTGTGTCAGGAACGTGTCTGTCTGTGAGTCACGAACGTGTCTGTCTGTGAGTCACTAACCTGTCTGTGTGCCACAAACCTGTCTGTCTGTGAGTCACTAACCTGTCTGTCTGTGAGTCACTAACCTGTCTGTCTGTGAGTCACGAACCTGTGAGTCAGGAACGTGTCTGTCTGTGAGTCACTAACCTGTCTGTCTGTGAGTCACAAACCTGTGAGTCACGAATGTGTCTGTCTGTGAGTCACTAACCTGTCTGTCTGTGAGTCACGAACCTGTCTGTCTGTGAGTCACAAACGTGTCTGTCTGTGAGTCACAAACCTGTGAGTCAGGAACGTGTCTGTCTGTGAGTCACTAACCTGTCTGTCTGTGAGTCACAAACCTGTGAGTCACGAATGTGTCTGTCTGTGAGTCACAAACGTGTCTGTCTGTGAGTCACTAACCTGTCTGTCTGTGAGTCACTAACCTGTCTGTCTGTGAGTCACAAACCTGTCTGTCTGTGAGTCACGAACATGTCTGTCTGTGAGTCACGAACCTGTCTGTCTGTGAGTCACTAACCTTTCTGTCTGTGAGTCACAAACGTGTCTGTCTGTGAGTCACTAACCTGTCTGTCTGTGAGTCACTAACCTGTCTGTCTGTGAGTCACTAACCTGTCTGTCTGTGAGTCACAAACCTGTCTGTCTGTGAGTCACAAACCTGTCTGTCTGTGAGTCACGAACATGTCTGTCTGTGAGTCACGAACCTGTCTGTCTGTGAGTCACTAACCTTTCTGTCTGTGAGTCACGAACCTGTCTGTCTGTGAGTCACAAACCTGTCTGTCTGTGAGTCACGAACATGTCTGTCTGTGAGTCACTAACCTTTCTGTCTGTGAGTCACAAACGTGTCTGTCTGTGAGTCACTAACCTGTCTGTCTGTGAGTCACTAACCTGTCTGTCTGTGAGTCACTAACCTGTCTGTCTGTGAGTCACGAACATGTCTGTCTGTGAGTCACGAACCTGTCTGTCTGTGAGTCACTAACCTTTCTGTCTGTGAGTCACTAACCTTTCTGTCTGTGAGTCACAAACCTGTCTGTCTGTGAGTCACGAACCTGTCTGTCTGTGAGTCACTAACCTGTCTGTCTGTGAATCACGAACCTGTCTGTCTGTGAGTCACGAACCTGTCTGTCTGTGAGTCACTAACCTGTCTGTCTGTGAGTCACGAACCTGTCTGTCTGTGAGTCACGAACCTGTCTGTCTGTGAGTCACGAACATGTCTGTCTGTGAGTCACGAACATGTCTGTCTGTGAGTCATGAACCTGTCTGTCTGTGAGTCACGAACCTGTCTGTGTGTCAGGGACGTGTCTGTCTGTGAGTCAGGAACCTGTCTGTGTGTCAGGAAGCTTGAGGAGACAGCTTTGAGAAGGGCTTGAGACCAATTCGTGACTCATCAGAGATGAATAAGAGAATCTGACCTATCTGGTGCCACAAAACTGGGAATTAGGATCAGAACAAATGGAAAAAGAGTTGGGAATATTTGTTTGTGGGACACTAGTGTGAATACTGCAGGATATTTGTGTATTTAAGCAAAAGGAAAAGCAGAATTTAAAAAATGTAATACTTAAAGCCTGATCATCAAGAATTAAATGGAAATCCTGCAAATTACATGAAATCTGTTCATTTAATCTGACACTGGATCTAAATTTAAGGTCCTGTAAATCTTAAAATGAAAATGTTTTCAGAAAAAGCTTAAAATCCCCTAGTGGTGGTCTGTGGTACTGCGTGTAAAACCACTTCAGATTTGCTGTTTTCCAGCCGGACGGGCATCTTTAGGAATGTGGTTTTCCCTGTTGGGTTTTTGCTCTGAGAGCATTGATGTTGTGGCACGTTTCACATCTTTTGCAGCTTGAGTTGAGTTATTCTTTTATCTCACCGCCGTAACTCTTCCTGATGTCCTCGGCTACAAATAATTCAATGGCAGGATTATATTTATGAGCTCGGGCGTTGGAGAGGCATGCTTGTGTTTGTTTCATTAAAGTCACGCCACCTTGTTGGCTTTGGTTGATGGAGGCTGACCCTGCAGCGGGAATGCTGGGAAACCAGTAGCACCAGTGAGCCTCAAACTGGTTAATGAAAAGGTTAGTGGGAGACTTCAGGAAGTAGAAAATGAATAATCTGATCAGAGGAATCCTGCTGCAGGACTTTAAATCAGGTATTTTGTTCTGTTGACGTGTGGAGGTGTTTGGCTTTTCTGAGGTTTGATGAAACATTCCCATGTTTATTAAGTCTGAGCTGTTTGCTGCAACACGGGATTAAAATCCAGATTTACAACATAATTAGGAAGATCATATGTCGTATTTATAAAAGTAATCGAAAGCAAAAGACAGAAGAGGACCTGAACAACAGGTTTAATTCCAACACGGAGAAAGTAAACAGAGACTCCGATGGACTTTTTCCGACTTTCTCACTCCTGTCACAATCTGATGTTCATGTCAGAGCTGGAGGGGTTTGACCTTTGACCTCGATGTGAAGGGATCTGGATTGAGATCGATGGTAAAAATCACTACGGTGGCGAGTGACCTGCTGACTGTCGTGTTGTCTTGTTTACTGGGACAAAGTGACTGTTGACAAACCTCCTGATTAGTCCGAACTGTCCACTTTATTGGATTCCAGGAAGAGAACTTTCTGCTGCGCTCCGGCTCGGATTGTGCCGCAGAGAACTCCGATGTGAGATGGGAAGAGGAGGACAACTTTCAGCTCGTGAAGTATAAGCATGACATCAAATGATGCTAAAGGAAAGAAAATAACAGTTCCTCTCCTGCAGCTTCCGAGAACTTCGCCCCTGCAGGAAAACTGGCGGCCGTGGCTGAGTCGGGAGAGCGGTCGATCTCTGATCCCAGGTGAGAGGATCCATCCCTGCAGGCCACGGGCCGAAGCTTCCTGGGGCAAGAAGCTGAACCCTAACGTTGCCCCGATACGGATATCTGCCCTTACGTATTTTCACACGCAGCGACGATTTCCCCAAAGGATCAATAAAGTATAAAGTATTACTATTATTGTTTTTATTATTGTTGTTGTTATACTAACGGCAAAACAAAAACCTGAAATCAGTAGAACTGCTTGAGCTTCACATTTGTCCGCTTCAGAAAAACACGCAGAGGATTAAAGATCCAGACACCGATTCTGTAAAGCAGCGAGAAACCAGCTGCTAGTATGGAAAGCCATTACTCGTACAATTTAAACGTGTCTACGGCATGCTGGTTGTGTTTATTTGTTTATCTGGGTCCTTTTCCGTAGGAGGAGGAGTGACTTCGCCCAGTGTTTCTTGTTTGAGTTATTTGGCGTTTGGTGATGTTGGGGTTTGACGTTCTTGTTGCAGCATCGGATCCAGATCAGATTTCTGACCCAGAGAGAGCGAGAGGAACCTTCCCAGAGGTTGTCTACTTCCTGTAGGACGCGGTTATCCCCGCTGATTTGCGTAGCTTCAATAAGCTGTTGTCCCTTCGCTGCAGCGTGCTGACATACGTGCGTTCACTGGCCCGAGACGGCATCAGCAGCCCCCAGCTCCAACTCGTCTAAGCTGATTATGTTACTTAGGAGAGGACGACACCGTTGTCCGGTGTTTTCCACTCTGCACTGCCAACAGCCTGGCTTGACCCATCCAGAGAACCATGCTTTTGGGTTTTCCTGCCCGGTGGTGCTGGGAGGAAGCGTAAGGCTGGTCCAGCTCTGCAGGTTCTGGCAGATTCCTCCCTGTGACTGCAGTTTGGAGATCTCCTGAGCCAAGTTCACGAAAAGCTGTTTCCCCTCCCCGAGCTTATGCAACGAGTCCTCCAGACACACCAGCCTGAGAGAAGGGATGCAGATGGAGCAGCTCGAAAGCGAGGATTAACCTGAGGAAGTGTGGCGGGGGTGCGGCGCTCCTCCTCATCCTCCTCCTCTCAGCTGTTGGAGTAAACACGGAAAATCTTGGGATAAAGAGTCTTCTCTTCATCTATTCAGTCATTTTAATTCATTCATTTTAAAGTCCAGAATTGAATCATCAGTTTATCAAATTCTTCTTAAAGATTCTCACACAAGAATCTTTTTCAGTTCAATCATAAAAATGCAGAATAATGAGCGTAATTCCGTCTTTGGGAAAGTGATCAGAACTACCTTCTTGCAGCGATTTAATCATTTCTTTCTCCCCGTGTCTCCTCCATGGGAAACGCTGATGATGCAGAAGATGTTTGGGCGTTTTGGCTCCATCAGCATGAAGTCCAAACATAATCATGGACTCGTTCTTTGAGAGTCGACACCTTCGACCGGCGCTCCTACGGAAATGGGAACAAAATCAGACCTGACAAGTGTTGTCGTTGTCACCCCGCGCACGTTGCGTCGTCTGGGTCTTGCTGTCGGTTCGTATTTCTGTCAGCTGTTGGTTCCAGCGTGCAGCAGCAGCATCACCGGAGCAGCAGTCGGTCTGAAGGCCTGCAGTGGGAACGTGCACTCTGAATACTGAAGAGCAGAGCTTTTTATTCTGCGCCTCGGCTTCATCCCACCCGTCCGGCTGACGCAACTCCCTCCACGGGATCACCGAGCTTTTCGTTTCTCACCGATAATGGGTTTCGCTCCGTTTGAGGAGGAGGTTTGCTGAGAAACGGACCGCTGAGTGATGCTTTTCAGTTGTTTTAGACTCGAGCAGTTTTTAAACCAAACTCATCTCATCTCCCAAGGTGTTCCCAGCCCAAAAAGAGCTTCAGTGTTACGGAAAACTCCAGAGGGAGGGGAGCAGGAGTCATCCTAGTCAGAGGCTTGAACCTCCTTGGCTGACTCCTCAAGACAAGACGGAAGTTCTCATCTTTGGACCAGAAATCCAGAAAAGGAAATTGCTTAGTCAATCACCTGACCTGAATGGCATTACATTAATCTCCGAGAACAAAGTAAGGAACCTTAGAGTTATCTTAGACCAGGACATGTCATTCAAATCCCAGGTTAAACAGGTTTGTAGGATTTCCTTTATCCACCTTCGGAATATTGCTTAGAAGCATCCTTTCCAGGAGTGATGCTGAAAAACTAGTTCATGCATTTATTACATCAAGACTGGATTACTGTAATTCATTACTCTCAGGAAGTCCACAGAAGTTACAGAAGTCCACACTAGTTTACCTGTTTAATTATAGATCCACTAGGATAAATACAATAAAGTTTATCTTTCACCAAATAGAATATTTACTAAGAAATCACAATTTAACCATAGGCACATTACTTTGTCTTTGTGTGTGTGTGTGTGTGTCTGCTCTGTCTTCTCCATCCCCAGTGAGTCGTGGAGGATGGCTGCTTATACTGAGCCAGGATCCTGTGGAGGTTTCTTCCTCTTAAAAGGGAGTTTTCCTCTCCACTGTCGCTGCATGCTTGCTTAGTATGAGGACTGCTGTATAGTCACTGACACTAGTCAGTGACTTGATGCAATTTGCTGGGTTCCTTATATAGGAAACATTATTTCTGATTGGCTTAATGAACTGACCTGAATTGGAATGTTTATTATGTGAAGTGCCTTGAGACGACTCTTGTCGTGATTTGGCGCTTTATAAATAAAATTGAATTGAATTGAATTGAATCCTGATGAGGATGAGCAGCGGATTCTGAATGGGAGCCACCCTCAGGAGGAAGTTTGGATCTGGGATCTCGTTCTTGTTTCTCTCATGGCCCAAATCCCGTGACATTAGGTGAGGATTTAAACGCTGTTTTCACCTAGACGGGCAAAAGCGGAGCTGTTGGTACAGACGATGAAGCCCCGCCCTCTGAAGAAGAGACCCCTGCCTTTGTTTCTTAACATTAATGTGTTCATTCTAACATCTGATCGTTTATTCTGGACTGAGTTTTCATGTCAGACGTCTGACTCTTCATCCGTGCACCAGATGAACGGGTTTGGAGCGTCTCCTCCAGGGCTGGGGTTGGGGTTCCCTCGGGCTTTAGGCCTAATCGTTTTTATTCTCTGGTCTGAGTGAACATTAAAATCACGGCCAACAGCCGAGCCCCTTAAGGTGGATTTGTCTTATGCGTGCAGATTTTCTCAGAGCGAGCCATTGTTCCTTCAGCCCCCATGTGGTCAAGAGGATTCAGGGATTTGGAGATTTGCTTTGTAGAATTCATTTCTCCAGAACAAGCTTTATGTTTTATGCCTTTTTAACCCTCAGTCGCCGCTCTGCAGTTTGCGTTTGATCAGACTGTAAAACAATAAATGATATCTGATGGTGCTTCTGGTTTCCATCTGATTTGTTCCAAATTTTGGAAAACAGTTCCTACAGGAAGCCATTAGTCCTGATAATAAGATAGCTGGGAGTCTGCCCCGAAAGGTCCAGCTCGGTGGCCTAGTGGTAGTGTCCGCCCTGGGACTGGGACGTCGGGGTTCAAAACCGGTCACCACCAGATAGTTCCCGAGCACAGCCGCTGCTGCAGCTCACCGCTCCCCACGGGGATGGGTCACACGCCGGGAACAAAGTTCACCAGCGTGTGGCGACTTTAACTAAATGTTTAATTGTCCACTATTAAGGAATACAGATACAACTTTAAAAAGAAATCTTTTGGGGTTCTCTGCTGCTGTTCTGGTGAAGAGAAGTTTGTAGCAAAGTGAGTAGAGGAGGAAAAACGCATCCAAAGTAAAAAAAAAAAAAAAGGCTGGGAAACAGATAAGTGGAGCTGGAGCCGTCTCTGCTGACGTCTGAGCCTCGGCGAGGATCCGGCACCTGGCTCTCGTCACATGGACCGACTCCAACCCCCCTCGGACCAAACGCCACGGAAGTCCTGTTGTCACCTCCACAGGGGCCGACCCAGTTCCCCCTCGCTGCTTAAGGTCGTGTGTGTGTGTGTGTGTGTGTGTGTGTGTGTGTGTGTGTGTGTGTGTGTGTGTGTGTGTGTGTGTGTGTGTGTGTGTGTGTGTGTGTGTGTGTGTGTGTGTGTGTGTGTGACTTAAAAAACACAAACAGAAGGCCAGAGGATGTAACAACCAAGTGACAAACACCTCCAGAACCGATCCAAATCAAAGCATGAAATTTGTCTCCAGAGCTTTAATTGGAGGAAGCTGTTGGCTAAATGTTGGTGGGAAAGCCAGCTCGTCCGATGACCCCGCGGGGCGGGGTTAAAGGTCGCTGGTCCAGCGGACTCTCCTCAGTTTACATGTTTATGAAGTCACATCGTGTGTGGCTTCAGCCTGTTTTTATCTTAATCCTAAAGAACCAAAAAATCAGCTGTTTTGTTGTAAATCTCAATCCGATGGGACCAAAAATCGTCCGAGTGGAATCGGGCGGTACGTAGCGCAGTCGGAGACTCTGGAACTCAAGAAAAGGAATTCACTTTTGGATTTGTTGGGTCTGTGAACACACCGTCAAGTTAGTACTTATGGTCATAAAACCATAAAAATGCATGGTTGCTTGGGGTTGCTATAGCATCGGCATGATTCGACCAAGCGACCCTTGACACCCCCCCCCCCCCCCCCCCCCCCCCCAGTCCGTGCCAACGGTCTCAAATGCAGGAAGATGAAATTTTCAGTTTCCTGTTAATTGGTTTTGCAGGTAAATTAGAATCGTCCTAATCGGTATCGGCCGCTCAGAGCTAGATGGGAATCTGCATCAGTATCGGCCCGTAAACCCTAAATCGCTGCATCTCAAACGTTATAAAGTGTTTTTGTGTAAAAGTTATAAATAATTTCCATGACTGGGTTTCAAATGTGATCCTGAACAGCCTCTGTTCAGAGAAATAGTTTGTCCTGATAAGGTAACGGCTAGTCGGAATCAGAACGAAACCCAACAGTGAGATTTCATAGAAAAAGGTATTTTTATATTTTGATTTGTTCTTATTAAAAATCCACGCGCATAAAGAAGCACCAGAAAGATTCTGGTCTTTCATTTGTAATCAGAACTAAACCTGCCCAGAACCCGTTTGGGCGATAAGTGCCGAGTTCGTGTTTCTGCGCTTTAAGAGCTTGTCCAACAACCCCTTGTTAATAAAGGTTATTGAAGCTGCCGTGCTGACAGGCGGCCTCTCCGGTGTGTCTTCACTCGTCCTCTGGGGGTTTTCTTATCTCCTGAAGCCTCGACAGGGTGGAAGAACGAGTCTGAGCAGCAGTTAGTGGCAGAAAAGCACCCTGGGGTGTCGTTTGCCGACGTTCCCGCCCTCCTCGGCGTTTAATGTCGACTCACTCGGGTTCTCCTCTCTTCTCTTTCAGTCGTTCCAAGGCAGCCAAGGAAGAGCCTACCTGTTTAACTCCGTGTGAGTATCACGCCTCCTCCTTTGGGAATTTGGCAAAAGAAACAAGTCAAACGGGATTTAGTTTTCCAGTTTAACCCATACGTGTTTTATTTTCATGGTCTTCTTCTTTGTTGATTGAACTTTGTTTTCTGGTTTAGGCTGCAGGTCAGACGGGATCAGTTTTGTGTTTTTATGCCTTGGCGCGAGTGGTGACGTGTTTCCCGTCTCCTTACAGGGTGAATGTGGGCTGCGGGCCAGCCGAGGAGCGGGTTCTCCTCACGGGTCTGCACGCTGTGGCTGACATCTACTGTGAAAACTGTAAAACCACGCTGGGCTGGAAATACGTAAGTCAGCCTCTCTGCTAACCTCCCTCCATTCCCTTTCTTCTCTCCTCCTCCACCCCGACGCTTTTGAGTCCCGCTGCCGTCTCGTAACCGTGTGGCTTTTCTGGTTTCCTAGGTGACAGATGATGTCACCCCGGGTCAGAGGAGCAACACGGCTCTCCGTTAAAGCTTGCCTCTTTAATTCCACGCTGATGGTTTTGTTCGGATTTGTTTTGCGGCGCTGGGACGGAGCTCTCTGTGGCATCCCAGCACACAACATAATTACAGCGCCCAGAGGCGGGCAGCAGACAGCCAGACTGGTACCGCGGAGAGTTTACGGTGATTAAATGTCACACCGTTGTGAAGAGACTTGTTCCAGTAATTGTCTGAACAGAAAAGACGAGCGAGGAGCGAAAAATAACAGAAAACAATTAGATAGTGGGGGAGCGGAGCTGGTTTATGGAGATGTTACCGTAGAGATGCAAAACCATTAGCTCTGACACACACACACACACACACACACACACACACACACACACACACACACACACACACACACACACACACACACACACACACACACACACACACACACACACACACACACACACACACACACACACACCACAACCATATGGTAAATGGTAAATGGCCTGTATTTGATATAGCGCCTTCTAGAGTCCTGGAACCCCCCAAGGCGCTTTACAACACAATCAGTCATTCACACATTCACACACTGGTGGGGATGAGCTACGATGTAGCCACAGCTGCCCTGGGGCGCACTGACAGAGGCGAGGCTGCCGAGCACTGGCGCCACCGGTCCCTCCGACCACCACCAGCAGGCAACGTGGGTTAAGTGTCTTGCCCAAGGACACAACGACAGCGACAGACTGAGCGGGACTCGAACCTGCAACCTTCAGATAACAGGGCGAGCACTTAACTCCTGTGCCACCGTCGCCCTAACCATCTATTAAAGGTGTCCGACTGCCTGTTTGGGTTTCAGTCTAGACCACGCGGAGATCTTTCATCCTTTTATTATTAAACCATAAATACTTTTTATTCCTCGACTTTACTGGTTTCTAGTAACTGGGTTTCCACTGCAGGCATTCCGGGAAATTTGTGGGAGGGAGGAAAACCGATCAGGAGATAACAACGCTGGTCCTCCCAGACGTCGTGTCTGCGTACAAACTCGGCTCTTCCAGGAGTTTCGAAGACGTCGGCATATCACGATGTGGCCGATTGGCACCGAAGGCGTCTGTGGACAAGTTTTACTTTAAAAACGTGTATTTTGTCAGAGTGGTGTAACATAGTACCTTCAGGGCATGCAGGGCGGCGCTGTGACAGAAACATTTTCCATCATTAGAAGAAATGCCATTTCTTACAGCGCTCTGTAGTGTTAGAACTACAAGTCCCACCCAGCGACTCGGCTGGGCGTGTCCCAGTGCATAGCCCAGTTCGGGTACTTGGTTGGACCTTCAAATGACCTGGAACTTGTCTTTTCCTGCCGGACCGGTGACACGAAGACATGTGCATGCGGCGGAGGTCCGTAAAACTACCGGAACGTGTAAAGTTTGGAGGTAAAACTGCTGCTTGGACCGTTTCCTGCTCCTGATGTTTCCTTCTCCCGTTTTCCACAGGAACACGCGTTCGAGAGCAGTCAGAAGTACAAGGAGGGGAAGTTCATCATCGAGCTGGCTCACATGATCAAAGACAACGGATGGGAGTGACGCCGCTCTTCTTCTCGGGTTTTTGTGTTTTGGGAGTGCTCCGTAAGGAAAAGACTGGAGCGTCCACCATCTACCCCCCCCCCCCCCCCCCCAACACACACACACACACCTTCCTCCTCCTTCACCCCCCGCCCCCATAGAAGACATCCATGGACCTCCTTCACGTGCACAAGCACTCACCTGCTCGTCGTGGAACTGGACACAATGAATGATACTAGGAAGCGCCATGGGGGGGCGGGGCAGATTGTGAAGCATATGTGTGTTTGATTCCCCCCCCCCACTGAAACACACTTACAGGTGCCGTGGCGCCCGCTTGGAGAGACTCACTGAAAAGACATTTTGTTGTTTTCTTTCTTTCTGATGATGATGATTTTAAAGTGTTTTATTATTTTTTTGGTGCCGTAGTTTTAACGCTCGGATTGGGCGAAGCTTTGATCTGATGGCGGATGGATGTTACTGGTTAGCATTTTGTTTCACTGTCGACTTTTCTTTTGGTGTTCGGGCTTCAGCTGAGCGCGCTTTTACTTTGCTAAAGTCCAAATGAGCAATCAGGGATGGGTTGAGAAGGAAAGGGCAAAGGGAGTTTTTTAGTTACACACATGTAGCAGCTTCTCTCTTCAGTTTTTATAATGTGGGAATTTCCGACGGAGTTTCCCTTCTGCTTTTATCTCATTCGTGAAATTTTTTTTTACTCCCTTTCCGGTACTTTTCAACACCCAAAAGCATCGAGAGCAGCAGCGCCTAGTATGTGTTGGATATAATGGGTGTAAAGCATATGAATATAGCTATACACACGTATAAATATATATATATATATATATATATATATATATATAAAAGTATTTGTAGTGAGAGGCTAATTGCGACTGTGGCTGGTCCCATTTTGCAGCAGCTTCATACGTGAAACGAACACAGAAACGAGCAGAAATGGTTTTTGGAGCGAGGGACGAATCTTGACGCGGACATCCCATAATCTAGTAATGACACGGACACAAATACACATGAATATAGACACACATACTATGACTACATATCCATCAATACTATGATATTGTTCGTAGTACGTAGAAATTGACTGGAACATGTTTTTTATAAATATATATATTTGCTGTCATGCACATATGTATATATGCATATGAGTGTGTGTATATACATTTTGTGTGTGTGTGTGTGAGCGGCATACTTGAACAACGCTACATCGTTTGCACTTTGCGGAGGCCTTCGGTTCATCTCGGTTCGGAGGCAAACCCTGGTTTTAGTTTTAGTGGCCTTCTCCCAGACTCGTGGCGTTCGAGTCGCACCTGCTTTAGCTTTGGTTTTTAGCATCGACTTGTAACTTTTGCACCCACTTCTGAGTACAGAGTCTAGTATTTATTCTTTGCTGCTGTTCTGGGAAAATTCTCCCACTTCTTTCAGACTTCTCCACTCCTCGTTTTCCCGCTGGCGGAGCGTTTGGACCGTCGGGGATTTGCCTCCATGCTGGATGAATCCTGTGCCTCTTCAAAACATTGCCGGCCGCCCCTGTCCCGGATTTTCGTTGTTGTTGTGCGGCGCGTAACTCAGAAAGCCCCGGATGTGTCTTCCCTCGTTTTGGTTCGACGTGGCCCTCGAAGCAACACTTTTCAACAAACTTCTCAGAAGAATCAGTCCCTTCTCTTCTGTTTTTGTGAGAAAACTCAATATTCACGAATATATTTTCTACAGTAACGTCTAGAGGTGCACACCCACAGATTCAGTGTATTAAAGGGTTAGATGGTGCGAAAAGCAGGTGGGGTGTTCAGCGGTGATTGATTACTTTGCCGGCGAGGTCAGTCAGATCACACAACCTTTTCTCCTGGAACAGAGACAATGCAACCCTTCGCAGAAAGCAATGAAACTACTTGAAAACAGCTGAGAAATTGGCCCGTTTTAGTTTTTGTACATAAACATATTTAAGGTTTTATACGTATTTCTACCGGGTTAGTTCTTTTACTTCCCCTACTTGAAGCACTTTTGTTCACTGTACTTTTGACTGTATGTGTGTGTGTGTGTGTGTGTACGCGCACGTGCGTTTTAGCCAGCGTGCACGGCTGCACATGATGGCGAATGTTTACCCTCTCCTCCGTTTTCTCTCCTTCGCAGCGTTTTGCTTTCACCGTCGCTGGTTTGTAGTCGCCAGCCAGTCCAGTTAGTTTGGAAGTGATTTGTCCCCGTTCTTGTTTGTTTGTTTGTTTTTCTGTTGGCTTGTTTATTTAGCTTGCGTGGTGAGAAGCCCGTTGGAGGGCCGGTGTTTTAGGTCTCTGTGGAGCCGCACTGACGTCGAGGGCGAGCTGGAATCTCCCGCCGCGTCACAGGAAAAGCCTTCACCGAGACCCCCGGGGTCTCCTGCGTGCCGACGCCTTCCGGGTGGCGGCCATGTTGGAGGTCCTTCGCAGCAACGCTGGCTCTGGAAATCTGATTGTATTTCTCCCTTTTCTGCTTGTTTTTCCCCAAAAAGTGAAACTTTTCTGTTCGTTGGTTTAGTGGTTTGAACTCTTCCGCCTGCTTCTCCCGTTTCTCTGATTATAATGCAGCTTTTTAAAATTTAGATAATGTTTGAAGTCCCAAATTAGCCTCGGCTGAGAGTTTTAAACGTTGTTAAACTAACAATTGCTGGTGCTTTTAATGTGATTTTTATTCCCATTTTAGAAATGTGTTTCTGTTGAATTTTCTTGGTTTTACTGATGATTTTAGCTGAGATATCTGCTCAGAGAATGCGAGGAAAGTGAGAAATGTTACGAGAAACCCAAAGAGCTGCTGCACTTGAACGCACCGTTAACGTTTGCAGCCCCCGGTTCTGATTTAGATGAGCAGAACTGGGTTCTGAATCTTGCAGCAGGTCCCCGTTAAATATTTCACACCCAGCCGGTTTGTCCGAAGTAACCTCTGCGTTCCCTCCATCCACCCCCTCATTCAGCGCAGGCTGAACCAACAAAAGCGGCTCCCGGCACCAAAAAAGACCCGGTTCTGTTGAACGGACCGTCGTGTCGCTGGGCAGGAAGCGGGATGATGGGCTCCCGGAGATTCCGGTTTCTAAACCAAATCCAACAGCAGAAAGTTGGTCTTTCTGTGGAATGTGTAACGGCATCGAAGCAGCCTGGATGGAAACACAAATGCAGATGTTTGCTGCTGAAAACTGTTTACTTTCGTTGTTTTTCTGTTTTTGTGACACTGGCTAGCTGGTGCTTCAGCTGAAAGGCGGGACAGGCAAACGGGAAACGACTGCACAAGTTTTAGTTTTATTTGATTTTCTTAGGACTGTTAAAACTGCGGTTTAAGGTCTAAAGCATGTTTGTATTTATAAAGGCTTTAAGTGGTGCCTGTTTTACTTTTATTTTCTCCTAAATTTAAAGTCGAATATTCTACGCTTTGATTTGACAGCATTGCTTTACATTCTGTGTGAGTAAAGCCATTTCACACGTCTGTTTTCACTCTAATGTAAAAACTATCAGATATCACAATAAATTTTCAATGGTATTAAGCTGAGATCCTGTCCTACATGCAGCGGGTGTGTCCAAAGCGTGGCCCTGGGGCCATTTGTGGCCCTTGGAGTGATTTTGTGTGGCTCTTGCGTACATTTATAGAACTTCTTTCTTTGATTTGAATTTCTGGATTTTCACTCATTTTTATACCTTTTGAGCATTGCAAATGAAAATTTTTTTTTTACGTCACATTTTTGTGGCCCCTGAAAACGTCGCGCGCCCCTCGTCTTGGAAAGGTGCGGCCACCCCTGAGCTACGGGGTTAGTTTTCCAGTCTCTCTGGTCAATTTTAATGTATGTAAATATTGATAAAATAACACGCGAGCCTGTTGGAAATCAGGATTTCAGCCGCGAGTTTGATCCTGATCCAGCAGATTTTTATTTGACCAGATGAGAAAGCTGTGAAACAACATTTTAACCATCACGCTGGGAAACAGCTGCTCTGCTGCTCCAGATGTTCCCTGGAGAAGAAAAACTACAAAAAGCAGGAAGATGCTTGATTTCAGATGTTGGTGATTTAACCCTTTAACTTCCACACAAAAAGATATTTTTTTCATGTTTTAATTCATTTAAAGCAATAAGGCTTTTAACTTATCATGCTAATGTACAAAAATAATATTAATATATGTTTAACCTTTCATCCAAACGGCTGCATCGTCTTTAACAACGATTTTCAGTGACTAGTCTCTCACCTGGCCTGCCAGTGAAAGGTTTTTTTCCATCCGTATCAGAATACTCCAAACCTCTGAGCAGGAACAAATCTGTAGATGTGTCCTTACATCTCATGTTTCCAAACCATCGAGAATGTAAATCTATGCCGTTCGGCAGGAATATTGCCGCAGCCCGGCTGGTTAAACATGGTGGAGGATGTGCTGCTGTCTGGACCTTCTGGAGGTTGCTATGGTAGAGAAGCGTTCTCCTCTCAGCGCTTTTCTCCATCTTGCTCATGATGCTGATGCCCACATAGCCTCGTGTTTTCATGTCCTTGAGGTGGCTAGCTTCACTTCAGGCATAAAGCATCCTGTCAGTTTCCAGCTTCTCTACCTGCATCATTTAAAAAACATTTTCAGACAGATATGGCAAATGTCTGATCACTTTGTGGCGATGCTGCAATAAATCGAGGGCAAATTCGTGGCTGATTGGTAGTAAAGCCCAAAATGTAATCTTGTTGACTCATCAAAGAGATGCATGGTGCATTTCCAGTGTAAGCCAGTTAAACTAATTAAACCAAATATGCTGCACCTGGAATGCTGAGTAATTAACCGGTGAAGGTCAAGCGCAACACCTTTGTTTCTGCTCCGATTTTTCATGAGATGGACTTAAAGATCTAAAATTCATTCCAGATACACAATATCACCATTTCTCTCAAACATTGTTCACAAATCAGTCTAAATGTGTGATAGTGAGCACTTCTGCTTTGCTGAGATAATCCATCCCACCTCACAGGTGTGCCACATCAAGATGCTGATCCGACATCATGAGTGGTGCACAGGTGTACCTACTACTGCCCACAATAGTAGTCAACTACTCCGAGCGCTCAGAGGTGGTAATAATGTATTGGGTTCACTTCAGTGACATCAGCTGATGAAGTGAGATCTTTGGTCACCCCAACAAGGCTCCACCCACAAAACTAGTTATCAGTTAGAAAAAAAAAACTATGTAAAGAAAAGTTTGCAGAGCAAAAAACTGGAGATTTTTTATTTCTGTTAATAAAATTTAAATACGTTTCCATCAAACAAAATGTCCAGTTTTGAAGGTGTGGATTACTCGTAGCAGTGGTCTCTAGAAGAATGAATGCCTTGCAGGCAGCACTCAGGGCACCACAAAGCCCTGGCCCAGCAGGACCAGTCTGCGACATCAGAGCTGTGCTTCAATCAGGATTGGAGTCTTACTTCCTGACATGTGGACTTCTCTCCTCTGATTCGCTAACAGCAGCACGACTCTACCACTGACCTACCACTGACTCTGTTTGCTCTGCAACGTTGATGTTTTAGCTTCACAAATAACACAAGCCTGGAGGAGTTCTGCCGTATGGTGGAGTTGCTAACGCTAACGGTTAGCTTCTACTAGCTGAGACGTTCCCTGCTGTTTCCTGGACACTAAACCAACAACAGCCTTCCCCGTTGTGAGTCCAGATGGGTGAGTCCATGAATGTTAAGTAACAGTGTGACGTAGATCTGTCAGGATTTTCTAATCCTAGAGTTTCACCGTCTGTTTTCTACCAGAAGCTACTGCAGGAGATAGGTGTAGGAGACTATTTTCATGTTCAGCCTGCATGAAACACTCAGAGTGACCCGTTAGAATCGGAGATAACCATTGAAGCATGGTTTTTCAGTGATCCACACCTTAAAATCATTTTCAGAGCAATTTTTTTATTTAAACAAAAAATGTGATTTGATTTATTCAGCTTTTAGCAAAAAAGAAAAAAAAGCTATTGATTTTATTTTTTAGTTTGTAGTTTTAATTTGGTTTCAAGGTTTTTATTTAATTTTTCAATGACTTTTAAAAAAATTGATTATTAAAGAAACCAATTAAACTATAATTTTTGCCGTGGACGTGCAGGTGTTCTGCAGACCAAAAACATGCATGCAGTAGAGAAAAGTGGTAAACAGGTTTAGCCGGTCTGAGGACCCTCCTCCTGCCTGACAGCATCCATATTTCAGTGCAGCAGGTCTTCAGTCTGAGAGCATCTGAGTGTCGTTGCTGCAGCCAGACGAGAAGCAGCAGCGGCGTTATTCTCGCCGCTCACAGTCCTCAAGTGTCCTGACCTACTTCTGTGATGATGCTCCTTTACGTCGAGGGTGTGTGTGTGTATGTGTGTGTGCAGCTCAGCTGTCTTGAACGGCCACACCATCTGATTCCTTTAGTTCACACTCCATTAGCACAGGAAGCTTCTCAGTGTGAGACAGGAAGTGTTTGGGTGTGGGGAAAGCATGAAGGGTGAGTGGTAAGCTGAGAAACTCTGTGTGTGTGTGTGTGTGGGGGGGGGGGGGGGGAGGTTTGAAAACCAACTGGTCCTATTTTAACGTTTATTCCCGCACAGGGACAGACGTCAGCTCTACAGAAACAAACCCGTGTGAAAATGTTTCTGGATCTGCCTACATTTTTCATGAACCTTCTAACCTTCCAGTCGAGTCAGCGACTTGCACGGCAGGAGTCGGGGGAAAAAACTCAGCAGGGAAACCTGTGACCATGAAGAAAATTAAATCAGAGTTTCACAGGAAAAGTTTCATTTCAGGCTCACTGAAGATCTCTGAATGATTGGTTTGGAGTCTTTTCTTATCAGGATCCATCACAGAGACAGCCGTCCCACCATGGAGGACCAGACCATCCTCTCCAGCCACCTTCACCAGCTCTCGAGGCGGAACCCCAGGCATTCCCAGGCCAGCCCACACCCCTCCGGTCCTGAGTTGAACCTGCAAGACCTAATCTCCAGACCACAAGTGGACAAGTAAGACTTGCTTTTGCATCTTGTCAGGTTGAGTTCCAGAAGCTTTGTTCTCACCGAGTGCAGAACAGAGGCGGTTCCGTTTCTGTACGGCGTCCGTATGGACCGCCATTCAAACACACTGCGGTTCATCAACGTCTCCAGAAATCTGCTCCCATCTGAGCATCAAGTGATTAGAAATCTGACACAACACGTTTAAGAATACCATGACCTTTCACACTCTGTGAACTAATATCCCCGTCGCTAATAATAAAACCAAAGCCGGTTAAAATAATGCAACGGGGGTTTTATTTTGAAATATACACGCACCTTGGTGAAACACGGCTCACTTCCTGTCTAGCTCATGTCATTTCTTCAACTTCATGACAATCCACATGTGGCACTTGGAAAAAATAGACTCCAAGCAGAAACGTTCCAGATTTCTGCATCTAGATCCACACCCCACCACAGCCGGAGTGATGCTCTGACTGGAATCAAAGATTTTTGGTCTACATGGAAGCCGGACGGAAACCGGACCGCATCCCTTTTACTCTGTGTTTCATGGATGTTTTAACCCTCCCACTGTCCTATTGTGTGTGACCCCGCGAGGAAAGTTGACCATTGAGCAGGGTTGATGGTTTATCCCTTGGGTCCTGCCACGTGGACCTCAAGGGATAAACCATCAACCCTGCTCAATGGTCAACTTTCCTCGCGGGGTCACCCATAAAGACAGTGGGAGGGCTACAGGTTCCTTATCATGCTACTTTAACACTTAGAGAGCAAAGGTAGGCACACTATATGATAAAATATTACTGTTGGCACTATTGAGTGGTCCTTTATATTAAATACAAGTTTGTTAGCCTGAATTTATGCCCAGAAATAAAACTTTTCGTTTCAGTGAAACTCCGCCCACGCCAACCACAACCACACCTACCTCCAATGGTGTCTCAGGTGAGTCAGCTGCTACCTATGTTAGCCCAGCAGTTACGGCAGCTGCCCGAGCGCTCTAACCACTGGACTGCCAAGTCTGTTACATGACACTAGTCGCCACAAATCCTGTCCTGGCCAGGGGAGACAGGTGTCAGACCAGAGACTAGCTTCCGGAAGAGGAGCGGGGCCTGATGACTACACTGGTTTCCATCGACACTTTACAAGATTTTCCAAGTAAAACTCTGCACAGAATTGCAGCTGAAACAGGAAAAGGCATGAAATTAGCAAAAAATGAGTTGGGTTTTTTTTATGAGGAAGTAACATCACACGGTAAAAAGCTGCAAAAAGTGGATTTTCAATGATGTGGCCCCTTTAACTTCAGTTTTTCCCTTCAGCTCCAGTCGACACACCTATATCCCCTCAGCTCACCTGGGGTCTCATTTGTCAAACATTGCGTAGAATCCTTACTAGGAGGAAGTTTGCAGCCGCAAACGAAACGTAGCGGGAAAACAGGTAGCAAAACTGTTCTGTCTTTAAAAAAAAAACTACAGCATGGTATCTAGAAAGGTTCTCTATCCCCAGACTCTCAGGTGAAAGTCATGCATGCTAACCAGTCAGCCAAACGGAGATCTCCCCTGTCCAAGTAGCCAGGGCACATGATCAATCAGGTCACAGTGACGGGACACACAGACGCATGACATTCGGTCTCAATCTGTCCCCCTACTGATATTCTGCATTTCATGCTCTGTGTGTGTGTGCGTGGGGGGAGGGGGGGGGTCTTGTTCTGTGTGAAAACGAAGCGGTACAAGTGATAATGCTGCAGGATTTCATAATTGTATCTTCTCAGCAGCAGCACTGCAGGTGCTCTCCGTGTCCAACACGTATGTAAGCCAGGTCCTTAGTCAACTTAAAGTTGCGCACATTTTTCCTCTAAGTTTTCTTCCATAAATCCCAAAGTTTGCATGGAAAGTTGCTTACGCACTTTTCTGACCCCGTTTTGTGCGTAAGCAAGCTTGGTAAATGAGGCCCCTGGTCCTGTTTTGCCAACCACCACCCACTGCTTACAAGCATCCCAGGTCATTCATCTCTTCTCAGATCCTCCTGTTGTTTTAGCCACCAGTCATTCCCGTGTCTTCTCCTGTTTTCCTACACGTTCATTTGGGTTCCTGGTTTTTATTTCACCTTGTTAAGTTCACCAGCCTGCTTCCTGCACCTTCACCTGCACCTGTGGTTCAACATGTATAAATCACAACACCCTCCCTCCCCCTCAGCTGGACACGGCTGCAGGCCTCT